>NC_133648.1:16200552-16328970 GCF_009905375.1 Apium graveolens | reverse complement strand
TTGTGGATTTCTGTGGTTATTATGTAGTAGCTGCTTTATTGTTGTTCAGTTTTCATATATATACTGTGCGTTGTTATTATTGTTGTTACGATCATATTGCTTCTATTGCTGGTATTTCTAGAGTATGATCATTCACTCAGGAGGGATCCAATTAACTGAGGATGAGGATATTGTCTTAGTGGAAACACTCTCCTGATACTATATATATATATAAATGTTGGAGCAATCCATTTCCTATATATGACTGTTATGTTTCAGGGAATGCCACTAAAGAAGAATTCTCAACCCAGTAATGGATCTGCTGGGGATCCCTCCATGAGTGAATTGATAGATTGTTGCGTCAGCAGTCTACTCAGGGCCCAACAGCAATAACAATTCCAGCAGCAGCAGCAGCAGCAACAACAACAACAACAACTCATACAACAACAACATCAGCAAATCCAACAGCAGTAGCTGCAAATCCGACAGTAGCACGAGATGAGGGGGAGGACCCAAGCTGTTAGTTTAAGTCTTTCCAGGCTGTGAAACCCCCAGAATTTAAAGGTGAAGTGGATCATGTTGCTGCCAGGATCTAGTTGAAGGAAATGGAGAAGGCTTTTGCACTCACCAAGGTGAGTGAGGATTTAAAGACATATTATGCTAGTTATTTTTGAAGAATGATTCAAACTTGGTGGGAGTCTACGGAGCGTTAGAAGGAGAAGGTCCTATTCCATGGACCCGATTTACATAACTGTTCTTGGAAAAATATTTTCCGGATTGTCTCCAGAGTCAGATGGAGATTGAGTTTTTAGAGTTAAAGCAATGAGACATGAGTGTCACAGAGTATGAATCCAAGTTCACGGAGTTAGCTCGTATAGCACCAGAGTATGTGAGTTCAGAAGCTCAGCGAGCGAAGCGGTTTCAACAAGGATTGAAGCCAGAGATCAGGAGTGGAATTATAGCCTTACAACTGAAGACGTATACTTCGGTAGTTCAGGATGCCTTAGTAATCAAAAAATGACCAGAGGTTAGCTGCTAAGGAGAAAGGTGAAAAGAAAAGAAAGTTTGAAGGTGGACCTGCAAGGTTAGAACAAGAAGGAGTAAGACAGAAGTTTCAGCGCCGGTTTTGGGAAGAATAAGATAGGAAGTTCAGGAGACAGAATTTCCTGCAAGCTAGACCCAGTACTACCTCAGTTAGTTCTACTCCGATAAAGTTCAACAGCCAGTGATCGACTGCAAGACATGCGGAAAGAAGCATATTGGTCAGTACAAAGAGAACATCAACTGTTTCAAGTGTGGCCAGAAGGGTCATATTCCACTAAGTGCAAATCCGAAAATCAAGGAGTAACCTGTTTCAGCTGCGACAAAGTGGGGGGCATATTCCTAGGAATTGTAATCAGTTACCCAGGGGCAGTGTAGGAAGAAGTGTATCCCAAGGACCAGCAATAAGTGCCACCCGAGCTAGAGCTTTTAAGATGACTAAGAAATCTCCGGCTCAGGATTCAGATGTAGTTGCATGGTACGCTTTCTCTTAATACCTTACCTATTAACGTTTTATTTGATTCGGGAGCGTCCAAATCTTTTATATCCATGAACTGTGTGAATAAAATGCAATTACTGCTGGAAGACTTAAATGAACCTTTAACCATAGAGGTGGCTAATAAGGATAAAGTGCCTGTAAGCCAATTCTGTCCTAAGTGCTCCATAGAGATTTCAGGACATACTTTCCCTGCCGACATAATACCTTTTGAGTTAGGAGAATTCAATGTTATTTTAGGCATGGATTTTTTATCTCTGTATAAGGAAAATATTGACTGCAAAAAAAAAGAGAGTTGTTATGTATACCACAGATAATGTAAGGATAAGCTACCAAGGACAGAAGCAGGATAAGAAGGTTCTTTCAGTACTGCAAGCAAAGAAATTATTGCGGCAAGAATGTGAAGCATATTTGGCCCATGTGGTGGATACGAAGAAAGAGACCCCTACCTTGGATGAGATTCCCATAGTAAAAGAGTATCCCGACGTCTTTCCGGAAGAATTGCCAGGATTACCGCCTGATCGAGAAATAGATTTCTCCATTGATTTGATACCAGGAGCCGAACCAGTTTCCAAAGCTCCATATCGAATGGCTCTAGTGGAAATGAAAGAATTGGCCAAGAAACTTTAGGAACTGTTGGATAAAGGAGTTATCTGACCAAGTATTTCTCCGTGGGGTACTCCAGTGCTATTCGTAAAGAAGAAGGATCGAAATATGAGGTTATGCATTGACTATAGGGAGCTGAACAAGTTGACAATAAAGAACAAGTATCCTTTGCCGAGGATGATGATTTATTTGACCCGCTGAAAGAAGCATGCTATTTTTCAAAGATTGACTTAAGATCTGGCTACCACCAACTGAAGATAAAGACTGAAGATATACCCAAGACTGCATTCAGAATAAGGTATGGCCATTATCAGTTCTTAGTGATGTCGTTTGGATTGACCAATGCATCAGCAGCTTTTATGGATTTAATGAACCGAGTGTATAAGGAGTAATTGGATAAGTTTGTTATTGTATTTATTGATGACATCCTTATCTATTCAAAGACTCCAGAAGATCACGCAACGCATCATAGGATTGCCATTCAAAGGTTAAGAGAAAAGCAACTGTATGCGAAGTTTTCCAAGTGTGAGTTTTGGTTGTCAGAAGTACAGTTTCTTGGACATGTGGCAAGCAAGGAAGGTATCAAGGTAAACCCTATAAAGATTGAAGCCGTATCTAAATGGGAGCAACCAAAGACTCCGATGGAAGTAAGAAGTTTTCTAGGACTAGCAGGATATTACCGAAGATTTGTAAAGGATTTCTCTAAGATTGCGTCTCCGTTTACCAAGCTAACCTGAAAGAACGAGAAATTCATTTGGACGGAGAAGTGTGAAGAAAGGTTCCAGGAATTGAAAAATAGATTTATGTCAGCCCCAGTACTAGCATTGCCAGATGAGACGGGAAAGTTTTTGATTTATAGAGACGCTTCTCTAAAAGGTTTAGGTTGTGTGTTGATGCAACACGACAAAGTCATCGCCTATGCCTCCAGACAACTACAGCCCCCACGAGCAGAAGTATCCAGTCCATGATCTTGAGTTGGCAACTATAGTTTTTGCTCTGAAATTATGGAGACATTACTTGTATGGAGAAAAGTGTGATATCTACACGGATCATAAGAGCATGAAGTATATATTCACTCAGAAGGACCTGAACATGAGACAGAGAAGGTGGTTTGAGTTGATCAAGGACTACGACTATTTAATTAATTATCACTGAGGAAAAACCAATGTGGTGGCTGATGCCTTGAGCAGAAAAGAGAAGCTGAATATGGTTCAGAGTGCAGAAGAGTTAGCACGAGACTTGGAAAATGTTAGATATATTTGAGATGTCATGTCTAATAGGTTTCATGTTTAGTTTTCAGATCTTAACAAACAGGAAATATCAGTACTTACTGGAATCAGTACTTATTAGAAGTCAAAACTTAAGGATATCAGGACTTAGATTATCAGAAGATAATATCAGAAGATGGATATCAGAACTTAAGTACTGGATGACTAACAGTTAAGGAAGGAAGCTGATTTATAGGAAAGAAGATCGGGACTAAAACAAAAAGAAGATATGCATGGAAAGAGTTAGAGGACTTAAAGAATTATATAAGATATCTGATTGATATATTTTAGGAAACAGAATAATATTCCATATCAATTAAAAGTTATCTTGTAACTGTGTACTATATAAACACAGACCTAGGTTTACACTATATGTGTTATCATTATCGAGAAGATCATACATTGTAACCTAGCAGCTCTCGTGATATTTGGTCATCACTGAGAAAGAACAGTTCCATTGTAACAGAGTTTATTATATCAAATATATATGTTTACTGTTACTTGTGTTCGAAATTGATTTGATTGTATTCTAAATTATATTCAATCCCCTTCTACAGTGTTGTGTGACCTAACAAGTGGTATCAGAGCCTATCTGTTAACACACATACAGAAAAGATCCAAAACAATCATGTCTGAAGAAGCAGAATATCCAACCAAGCCCGCCAAAACTGAAGAAACTCAAAAGACTCAAATCCACAGTCGATATGAGACTATAAGGGTTCCCATACTAAGACCTTCTGAGTACCCCATATGGAAAGTGAAGATGGCTATATTTCTGGAAGCTACAGATCCAGAATACCTTGACAGTATTAATGATAGACCGCATAAGCCAACCAAGCTCTCTGTTGTAGTTGCAGATCAGTCAGCAAAGACCATACCAAAGGAGAAAAGTGAGTACACGGTTGAAGATATCTCATCCATTGCCAAGGATGCAAAGGTAAGGCATTTGCTGCATAGTGCCATTGATAATGTCATGTCAAACAGGGTAATTCACTGCAAGACTGCAAAGGAGATATGGGATGCTTTAGAGACAAGATGCCAGGGAACTGATGCAATCAAGAAGAACAGGAGGACTATACTCACTCAAGAGTATGAGCACTTTGACTCAAAAAGTGATGAGTCATTAACTGACTTATATGATAGGTTTGTCAAACTCTTGAATGATCAGTCACTGGTTGACAAGGAATATGATCTTGAAGATTCAAATCTGTTAGGAATATGTGTATTAGTTTGATGATAAGTTAAGCAAAACACTTAAGTAGAAATCTAGTGTTTGTAGCCTCAACGGATAAGACCATCTTGGCTATCCGTTGAAGGAGTAACTTTACTTAGCAATAAGTTTAGTATTGTAGCACATTTCACTCTCTGGTTTCAAGCTGTAATTCTTAGATGTTGTTAGGAAATAATCAGTCATGTTGACTACTAATGGATGTACAAATAGGAGGGCTAATTATAAATATTTCATGCCTTGTAATTTTGTATAAGTGAAGAAGTGTCAACGGATATTGAAGACCTTCAACGGATAAGAAACAAAGCTTCAACGGATGTCTCTAATGCTTCAACGGATAATATCCATCAACGGATAAGTGCTTCAACGGATAAAGACTTCAACTGATAATGCATCAACGGATAAAGCTTCAACGGATAAAGCCTCAACGGATAAGGCATCAACGGATGAAAGCTTCAACGGATGCTTAGCTCATTAGCAGTTGATAGTGACAATTCACAAGCTGACAGAGGCACATGGGTTGACAGAGACATACTGGAATGTGGAAGCCTCTAGGAGGAATCAAGAAAATACAGCATTTCCATTCTGATGCAAATAAGGAAGTATTCAAAGATTTACAGATTATCCTAGATTGCATTGGATAGAGAAATGAAGAAGAAACATGTGAAGAATCTTTTCAATTGTATTTTACAGTTTGTCTTCACTTGTAAACTTGGTGATATATAAACCAAGTAGCAGCTAGTAATTAGATATGAATTTTCCTGAGCTGTTTAGAAATATCAAAAGAGAAAATCATCTAGTTTGTACTAGGAAGCAGTTGTGATTTAATTCTTTGAATCACAGATTTTCTGAAATTACACATCTCTGGTGGAACAACAAATTCACCAGAAAAGTTTTTAAGTTCTTTGTGCTCATTACATTTGTGTTTGAATATATATCTGTCTGCATCAGCTTTAAGCAATTCACACACATTTGATCACTCAAACACTTAGCCTTAGAAACTGCTCAAAACTTGAAAAAGTTTTGAGATTTACATTCAACCCCCCTTCTGTAAATCTCATTGTTAGTCCACTGGGAATAACAATTGGTATCAGAGCAAGTTCTTAACATACAAAGAGTTTAAAGATCTATTCTGCTAACATCATGAGTGCACAGAAGAATCCTCCTGCTACCATCATGAGTAGGAAAGATATTGGTGTAAAGATCCCAGTCCTGGAAAAAGATAATTATCATCACTGGAAAGTGAAGATGCATTTACATCTTCTTTCTCAAGATGAAAGCTACATCAATTGTATTGAAAATGGTCCTCACATCCCTCACAAAGTAGCCACAGCTGCTACTGCAACAGTTGATGTTGGACAGTCCATTCCCAAGCCAAAAGCAGAATGGACTATTGAAGACATGGAAGAAATCCGCAAGGATAAGAGAGCCATGAACATTTTGTTCAATGGCTTAGATCAAGATATGTTTGACAATGTCATCAATAGCCAAACTGCAAAGGAAGTTTGGGATACTGTACAAATCATCTGTGAAGGTACTGAGCAGGTCAGAGAGAACAAGATGCAGCTTCTTATTCAACAGTATGAATATTTTCACTTTGAAGAAGGTGAATCATTAAATGATACCTTCAACAGGTTTCAGAAACTGTTGAATGGATTGAAGCTGTATGGTAGAGTGTACCAAGTCAAGGATTCCAACTTAAAATTTCTTAGGTCTCTGCCAAAGGAATGGAAGCCCATGACTGTCTCTTTGAGAAATTCTCAAGATTATAAGAACTTCACACTTGAAAGATTATATGGAATTCTAAAGACTTATGAACTTGAAATGGAGCAGGATGAGCTGTTGGAAAAGGGAAAGAGAAAAGGAGGAACAGTTGCTCTTGTAGCTGACAGTGAGAAGATGGAATCCAGGAATGAGGAGAAGACAATGCCAAGTCTCAAAATTGGCACAAGCAAATCAGAATCAAGCAAGGGTAAAGAGCAAGTTGCTGAGGATGAAGACAATTCCAGTCAGGATGAATATGATGATATTGAAGAACATTTGGCCTTTCTGTCCAGGAGGTTTGCAAAAATGAAGTTCAGGAAAAATATAAAGTTCACTAAGCCAAACAAAAACATGGTGGACAAATCAAAGTTCAAATGTTACAACTGTGGCATTAGTGGACACTTTGCAAGTGAGTGTAGGAAGCCAAATTCTGAGAAAAAGAAATTTGAGCAAGTTGATTACAAAAAGAAGTATTTTGATTTGCTCAAACAAAAGGAAAGAGCTTTTCTCACTCAAGATGATTGGGCAGTAGATGGGGTAAATGAAGATGATGATGTGGAATATGTCAACCTAGCCCTGATGGCTAATTCTGATGAAAATGAAACTAGTTCATCAAGCAACCAGGTAATTACTACTGATCTCTCTCAGCTTTCTAAACATGAATGTAATGAAGCCATAAATGATATGACCAATGAATTATATCATTTGCGTGTTTCCCTTATATCACTAGCAAAAGAAAACACTAGGATCAAGGAGAATAATGTGTTTTTAAGTGATAGGAATGCTGTGTTAGAGGATCAGGTAATTGAGCTTGAAAAGATAAAACTTAAATGCTTGACTGTTGAGAGTGAACTAGCAGAAGCTATTAAGAAAGTAGAAATTCTTTCTACACAGTTAGAAAGTGAGCAAGAGGTAATCAAGGCCTGGAAAACATCTAGGGATGTTAGTGTTCAGATTGCAAAGGTTCAGGGAATTGAATCATTCTGTGAGGATGCCTGGAAGAAAAACAAAAAGGAGTTAGAATTAATTGATGGATTGTCAACGGATGTGGAATCAACGGATGATGAAAGTTATCCGTTGAAGGAAGAAAAGGAGCATCCATTGAAGGCTCATCAATTAAAACAGGCAAGTTCTTTTAAAAATAAAAATCTCAATAAAAAGAATGATTCAACTCTCAAGAACTTTGTCAAAGAAGGAGCTAGCACATCCAGAGATGTCAGTAAGGTGAATATAGGACACATGACTTTAGATCAGCTAAAAGATAGGCTTAAGTTGGTTGAGGATAAGAAGGAAACTAAAAGAAAATCTAAAAGAAATGGGAAGGTAGGGATTAATAAACATAACAATTACACACCTGATAGGTATGCTCCTAGAAAAAGCTGTGTGCATTGTAAAAGTGTTAATCACCTATCTGATAATTGCAAATCTGTTAAAAATGCTCCCATGCCTTCAAATCCCTCCATGCCTAACATGTCTGTGTCACCTCTGCATGCTATGCCTGTTATGTCTCACCAGAATCCCCATGCACATTTTGCAAACATGCCATATATTAACAATCCTTATTTTACTGCATTTAGTATGCCTCAAATGCTATACAATATGCCTATGTGGAATAACATGTTTGCACAACCTATGCCTTATCAAATTCAATCAAATGTGTTAAATGATTCTGTGACTAATCCTACACTTCAACCAACCACATCTGAGACCAAGGTTGACCCAAAGTTACCTAAGTCAAAAGATGCAGGAGGAATGAAGTCTAGGAAAAAGACTAACAAGGCTGGACCCAAGGAAACTTGGGTACCAAAATCAACTTGATTGATTTTGTTGTGTGTAACACCCCCAAATCCGGGGTCGGGGATCCGGGTTGTCATGAGTTCCATTTCCCTTAATAACACCCAATCTTAATAATTAATCAACTACTCTGTACTGTGACCCCACAATAAACACACACACCACACGTTATAGTCTCAGAGATGAACATCCAAAAATAATCACAAGTCATTTTATTCCACAATTATCTGCCAATACACCTTAAAAGGTTTTCTGAATAAATTTACATTTTCTTTGCCATTATTACAATTCCTAAGTATACATAAATCTGGTACATCAAAAGTTGAAGCCTAGTCTATTGGTAGTTCCCACCTTAGCTACAGCGACCTCAATGCCTATAGGAAGCTGCAGAACGTTTCCTATCAGCTCGCGAATTGGGAGCTTGGTCATGTTCATCTTGTTTATCTGATGTTGTGTGATGAAAGAAGAAAGCAAGCGTGAGCAGCAAGCCCACCAAAATAATATGTATAATAATTTACAATATATGAGCCTTCTCATAGTACTCATGAAAGTCTTGGTCAAAAGAAATGAACCAAGTTTGATATCTTAATGCGATGAAGTCGCAAAATATTCAGTATATATATACATATATACTTTTCAAAATATTGGAAGTCCTCTTCTATGCATAATACACACAGAGTTCCAGTGTATAACTGTATAAAAATATCGTTGCAAGGTGATCTCATATATCTAACCTTGTCTCAACATTTTTCTGAAAATCTTTGTCATGCATAAGATAATCATTTACTAGATATAAGTTTAAAAGATGAAGTTACAAGATACTCCAATATACTTATATCTTTTCCAAATACTACTTGAACTACCACCGTTCAAGTTATAATTAGTTTCAAAAGTTCATCACGTAGATGAGACTACAAGACCAGATTTGAATAGATTGAATCTTTAAAATATCATCAAAATAAAATGAAGTTACGAGATACTTCATTTGATGCAAACATCATTTTGAAAACTTGACCCTGCCAACACTCAACAATCTCCCAACCGTAGCCTTTCTATCGAAGTGCTCTGGATAGTGTTGCAGAAATATCCAATTGGATGATGAACTCATTACGGGAGTTTGCCGCGCCAGGAAGACCACTTACGATGATCAGTCTTAGTAGTGCAACCCCACCATTTTCTACTTGTAGAGGAGAACCTGTCGGATTTACTTGTCAACCGAACACTGAACTCCTAAGGAATGGACCGCCTTAGCGGAACTTCCAGGCCATTTGGGCCAATATAATAAGGCTGGGCCGGCGCCACACGACCACTTACGCCACTCCTAGTTCAGATGAAATCCATGACTCTGAAATGTAAAGCTCGTTCCCCCTTTCCCCAAGTAGAAACTTGTTGATACGGCTCCACCAAGAAGTCGTATCTAGTTGGAAAGGAAAACTCACCGATATTTCCCAGGCGATGCCTGTTAATGGATTAACTTGTTCCAAGAATTTTACTTCCCGAGTGTTGGGTAAGTAATCAATTCATTTATCAAAACAGCAACCTTGTTGCGAATATAAAACACACCACAGAGCCGGATCCCTCAGGTTTTGAGCGAGTATTTAAATCCCCTTCGAAAGGAGGATCTTAAATATAAAAATGAGTTTTGGGATCCGCTCTAACTTTTAAAAATCATTTTGAAGACTCGCAAAACATTTTTAAGAATGTTTGGAGTGATGCTGATTTAACAAGGTAAATCAGTCCCAATATATTAGAAAATATCTGAATATTATTATTTAAATAATATTCCCATAAAGAATAATCTTTATAAAAATAATTGAAGTAGAAGTTTTAAAACTTATACTTGAAATGAATATTAAATAACCAAAGATATACCTATACGAAAGTACTATCTTTATTTGAATAATCAAAAGTGAGTTTGATTATCGACACCTTATTCTTTAATAAAATAAAGAATATATCTCAGCAAATAATCGGAGTCATAGATCCTCAAATGAATATTCAAATAATATTCAATAAATAAAATAAGCTGAGTCATAAGCCCTCGAATGAATATTCGAAATAATATTCAATAAATAAATAAGCTGAGTCATAAGCCCTCGAATGAATATTATAAATAATATTCATTAAATAAAATAAAGGAGTCATACATCCTCAAATGAATATCCAAGTAATATTCAATAAATAATATAAAGGAGTCATAAGTCCTCGAATGAATATTCAAGATAATATTCATTAATAAAATCAAGTTATCGAATAAACCTTATTCGATTAATAGTTTTGAAAACTATAAACATATATATATATAAATATATATATATATATAAAATCTACTCGGGATCCTCAACTCCCGGTTTTAGAAAATGTTTTCACCTTTGGGTCCCTATACTAAGGGTATATGCAAATTACTGCTATTCTCTAGCATAGGTATTATCAACTGAACCAACAGATATATTTGGCAAGAATACGAAACAGGCATGCATATATATACCATATCAGCATGCTTCAATATATCGCAACATTTGCTAATTAACCAACATGCATCTATCGCAAGATAATGCATATACATATATACATCACAACAACAGTATAACGGATAGAAAACTTGCCTGAGCGACTGGGGATGATAAAAGGCTCGGGACGAGTCTGGTAACCTATAAACAACAAGTAAGTTGGAATTAAACCAAAGTCACTTGTAAATCTATACTCTAACTACCTTAGACTCTAACGCTCGATTTGCGCTTACTGATTCTCTTAAGTCACTCGAGTACCCTCGGCTCCACCATTTTTTATAATTTAACCGTTACAAGTTTTAAGGCGATTCCTTCGCGAGTATCTTACCAACTGCCTAACACTCTTACCATAATTGTTTCATACACTAATTAACCCTTTTTGGTCTTTAACCTATGTTTTAAAGTAAGGCGAGGGGAAAAGTTTCGTTCGTGAAACGCCGTTACTTAAAACGGCCGTTTCTCTTAAACCATACATCGGAATCAAACGAACTACATATCAAAACGAAGCTCGTAACATGAACTATCTAAACATAGCAATGGTCATAATCTAGCAGGGAGTTCTCGGGTCCAAATGTTATGAACAAAAGCAGTCTAAAGTTAATCGGACATTACGACGGCTATGTTTACGCGATTACCAATGTTTAAACTACTCCAATTAACCACCAACCAACTCATAACCATCAATACAACAAAAATTCACCTAAACCATACCACATCAGTCCATAATCTCCAAGGTTTTCAACTCAAACAACCACAATCAAGACCTATGAACTATAATAAAGCTTCAATTACCAAAACACTTCCAAATCAAACCAAACTACTAATAATCACAATCCATGCTTCTCATTTCACAAAACCAACCATTAAACTTACTAACAAATAAAGTAAAGGCTAGGGTTTGAAGTTTATACCTTCCTTGGGAGGTGTTAAGTTGCTAGGAAGCCTTAGGGAGCCTTCTACAACTTGATCTTTCCAAAGAAATCAAGAACACAAAGTTAGGCTTTGAAGTTTCTAAAAGTCCGATTTAAAGAACTGTAAAAATGAGGGTCTTACCATGATTATTTGGATGAGACTTGTGAACAAGAGTTGTAGGCCATCTCAATACCTTTCCAATGAGCTATAGAACACAATAAATGAGTGAGAAATGAAGGAGATACAGCAGTTTTAGTGTGCTGGTTCTGTTTTGGCCGAGAGCAATGGAAATGGGGGAGGAAATGCTTTTGCTTTCTTATGTTGGTGGAATAATGTGGTGGATAATGATGGGTTGTCTTGATATTTTGCTAGGTTAATAATAAACAAATGAGTTAGTGGAAGATGATCTCACCATTTTCCATGTGTTGGTGATTTGTGGTGAGATGAGATCATCCCTAGTTAACTATATAATTAACTAGCCATTCCTTCCTAACTATCACTTGGTTTCTTGTTTAATCAACCATCCACTTGCCTTGCCACTTGCAAAGGTATTTACAAGAGTCGTTATTCATTTCTTTGTCCGGTTATCACTCAATCTCGTTGATCGTTTGGTTAAATACCTTAATGGTTTTATTGATAAAATCTTCTTGGTATTTTTAATACCTAAATTAATTCTCCTTTATAATCCTTGAATTTAAAATCCTTCATCTTAATATTAATTCCTTAAATCCCTTAATGTCTGGTGGAAATCTCGGGGAAAAATAAAAGTGCTCGTTTTCAAAATCCGACAGCTTTTATATACACTTATTTTCTTTATGGAATACTAATACGATCTTAGAATTTCCATAACAGTACTCCTATATATCGTGGTCTGATAATTTTTCTTAATCAACATTGTCAGCAAAAGTTACTATTCATCCGGGTTTCAAAAATCTCCAAAAATTGGGGTTATTACAGTCTCCCCTCCTTAAAAGGATTCCGTCCCGGAATCAGATAGAAAACAGTTGGGGATGCTTTTCTAGCATTGTGCCTTCTAACTCTCTAGTCAATTTTCCACATTATGGTTCTACCACCAAACTCTGACTAGTTTGATAACCCTTCTCCTAAGCACTTGTCCCTTTTCGATCTATAACCGTTCCTGGTTGCTCCATATAGGTTACGTCTGGTTGCATGTCTATGCGCTCATATGCCCCTATTTATCTGGCATTCGAATTACATTTTCTTAACATTGATACGTGGAACACGTTATGAACTTGCTACATATTCGGGGGTAGGGCTAGCTCATATGCTATCTTCCCAATATGTCTTAATATATTCAAGGGTCCAACAATTCGTGGACTTAGCTTCCCTTTCTTTCCGAACCTCATCCTTCCTTTCCAAGGGAATACCTATAACAACACTAGGTCCCCCACTTCCTATTCCTTGTCCTTTCGTGTCAAATCAACATACTTCGTGTTCCCATCTTGGGCTACTACCAGCCGTCCTCTGATTAAAATCTATTATATCCTTGATCCTTTGGATTACTGCGGGTCCGAGCATCTTGTGCTCTACAACTTCATCCTAACATAAGGGAGATCGACATTGTCTTCCCTCAAGGATCTCATAAGGCGATATCTCAATACTGACATATGATCTATTATCGTAAGAAAACTCAATCCGTGTTAAGTGATCATTCCAAATTCTTTCAAGTCTATTGCACAGACTCTCATTATAGCTTTTAACATTAGAGCTTTTGCTTCTCAATACCCATTCTTTTCCAGTTCGTAATCGCTACTACCTTCCGTTCCTCATATTATATTGGTTATACTTTTGCTCGTTAGCATTCTATAACCTTTTAATAACCATGCCAACCTTAGTATCACGAATGTGTTTCCATTCCGAATACTACCATAACTTTATTACTCCTTTTTCAGCTGTTTCTATTTTCGAAAGCTTAATCCTTCATATAGAAGTAAAAGAATTTATTGAGAGATCACTATGATCATGAACACTTGTTATATCACATAGTTAGTACAGAAGGTGGCCAGCCTTTAGTACTTGACAAGCAATTAAACAATAGATGGTATCCTACTAGGCTTCTATCACACAGATAGATAGTCATTCGGCAATACCTCCCCTTTCTGGAAGGGTTGTTCTTCTCAGCTTACATGAAATGAAAAGAAGAGAAAAGAATGAATTGAAGAGAATTGTATATATGAAAAAATATACTGCCACAAAATATCTGGCTTGGAACCTACCTCTGAACTATAGAGGTTTGTCATAGGAGAACAAAACATATATGTATTTATATCAACATCAAGTATTATAGCATCGCATTTCACATGCCTAAATATTTTCGCCATTCCGTCCATCATTCTATGGACCCATGCTCTTCCTCAAGCTTATACACAATCACCTTTGAAACTCCCTCGATATCGAAAATCGAATATGGGATCTCATTCTAGACCTCATCGTTACTAGAATCCATTTCTATATCGCAACCTTCTTCGTATGGGTAATACTACTCTTTATCGATAAGAAGGAATAAATATATCATAGGTAGATAATCGACTTAATTAGTCTATCAATGATAACTTATACATCACCACGACCCGATTAGTGGTACTTACTCTCAACATCCATTCCAATACAACTCTCACGGTTGTAAGTAATCAGCTCATTACTCTCAGAATCATTCCTGCATTACTATGGCCCACCGTTGACCTACTGTAGTCATTCATTTTCCATGAAGTTTTAATAGCTAACAATACGGAGTCCATTCATATCATATCGAATTCTTCTAAGGAGGTAACATGATCACCGTTCTTGATTCATGAAGAACACTCCTGATCCTGACGTACATTCATGACGTGAAGCAGATAAAATTACAGAAGAGTTTCAATGAAAGCAATGATAGCAGGTTAATACCATTCTTAATCATATGCCTTCAATAGAAGGCTTAACTCAAAGGTTTGTTTAGTCCTTTTTTTTTGAAACATAGTCCAGGCTCATTCTCAAGATAGTATCTCCTGAGATAGATAGCCCGCTCATGGCGATTACACGAATTAAACCTTTACCAACTACTATTACGGTTGGGTATTGCACAGTCATCAGAAGGAATGTCAATCTTCCAAACCATAATACAACCTTCATAGCTTTAACCATCATCACTGTATTCCTTTGGCACAAGCGCCTATAATTATCCTCTTACCTTTAAAGTGTCGGCCACCTCTTTGGCCTTTCCTGATAGTAAAATTTCCTTACAGTCAATGTCATTTTAACCACCTCCAAATAAATTTTCTACCTTATTTCAATCACAGCTTATGTGAAAATGCTTTTCTTTAATATCTGATGAGTAAATAAAAAAAAATATCACCATTTTTCCATAAGTTATTGCCTCAATCTTTAGAGGTTAATCACTGTCACGACTGACTCTCAATCATACTTAGAACATCTTTTATCTTAGGTCCTAATTGTCCTGAACAATTTCGACCTTTACTGGTTTGATCCATACTTTCCAGTGGTTTAACATGTGCCCCACTTGGCATCATTATAATTATGTCATATTTCCTTTATCAACATTTTTATTCTTGAGAATTTCGAATATTTCCTTTCTCCTTGTAAAACCTCTAAGGTCATCCTTCAATCGTTCCTCCTGTATTCCGTATATACAGGGCATATCAAAATACCATTTACTAATACTAGAACCATTGTCTATATACTTCTGAAAAATTTCTCCACTAATCCTTAAAGGTTATTATTACCTTAATCCTTTCCAATTCATACTGTCAAAAATCATACTATCCCTATTAAGGGTGAAATGCCAACCTTTATGCATTTCCCTAGGATTCGTTTTAAGTTACCGATATTCTATCCTTAATTCCACCTTTAAAAAGGTACAAGCATCCTTCCATGGATAAATAAAGTCATATATCCCTGATAAGGGTATCTTATTCAATCATTTCCACCTCGATAGTCTATACCGAATTTCACAATAGCATCCTTATTCAAGTTAAGGTCAATCCACATGGCCTCCAAAAGATAAAAATGGTTATCCGCTTTTCTTTCCTGATTTGGTAATGATTACATGGATGATCTGGAAGATATTGGTCGTGTTCAACGTGAACTTCTTCTTAATAAATCCTTATCTACTTTTGTTGTTTATCTCAACAGTCATCTCAATGTTGGGATATCTTTCATACCTGGCGTCTCCCTTCCTGGGTATCAAGCCACCGGTCTTACACTTCACATTCTTGAAGGTCACTTCCTTCATCCAATTTTCCTAATTTCTTACTTCCTTGTCTCCTCATTCTATCCGCGTCTCAATATTTATCCTTCGAACTATCTCAAGGTTTCCTCAAATCCTCCCAACTTACAGGGGATAAAATATATTTATCTCTTATGCCTTCAACCATCAATTTAACTCATGGTGAATCACCCTCATCCTGATGATTACATACTTTTCTATTTCTATTGCTACGAGTCTTTAGGGTTTCCTCATACCCAACTTCCTTATCATTCCTCAAACTCTATTGCCTTTGTATTCCTTTCCACTTCAGTTTCTTTTTATTTTCCTTTCTCTTATCATTATTTCATGAACCAACACAACATAAGCATTGATTTCAAATATCCCGTCATTCTGGATTCGTGTCCTCAGAACGAATCTTGATAACTTTTACAACTTAGATTCATAATTCATCATACTCATCCGCTTTTGTTCTAGCTCCAAAGCTTTTACACTACCTCCATAACCTTGGGAAGTACTTTCCCGAAAATAATTGTCTGAACTTAAATCAGTTTATTATAATCTCTTGCTCCGTGCCTTCCTTGTCCTTTCACCAGCGGGTGGCCTCTCTCTTAGGAGGGTAAGTGACAAAAATAGTCTTTTGTGATTCGTCAATCATTTAGAATCTCAAATGATTCCTGTATTTCCTTTAGCCAGGCTCTTGCCTCGACTGGGTCAGCTTGTTCCTTGGAACTCTGAGAGCTTAGCGACTTAAAGGTCCTGAAAGAATTTCTCACCGCATTGTTTCCTCAGGGTGGTGGTTGGGGATAATAGTCTAAGTTCTGTCTAGACTGGTCCATAAATTTTCGTATAGGAGTACCATCTCGGGTCTCCTTTCCTTACTCGACTTTCTGTTTCCTTAGTATGAAATGTTTCAACCTTCTCCCATAATCGGGGTTATCTTATACATTAAAAACCTTGTTTTTCACTCTATTATGTTATGGGTTCTTTCTTTCTTGATGGCAACCTCCCTGACTATCACATTCAGGGTTTGCCCTAAATCTTATTCCTCAAACTATGGCTCTCATCTAAGTTCTCATCCTTAAGCTCTTGAACTTTTGGAACCCAATTTCTATAGGAACACCTCACTATCCCCTTATCATCTTTCTCGGTGTGGATCTCTTCTCCAGTCATTGACTCTCTGCCTTCATTCATCACTTTTTCTGGCACAATATGTTCTTTTCCAAAAATTCGGTCTGTATTGCAATCTCAAACAGCTTTTCGGTACCAGCTCCGGTTACCTTCACTTCTATTTCCATTTTCTCAAAATCTCTTATAAACTATCCCAAAGACATTATCATCTTGGGTCTCTCCTTTTTACTAAGGGCATCAGCCACCACATTGGCTTTCCCCGAATGATAAAGAATCTCCCAATCATAATTCTTGATTAGCTCTAACCGCCTCCTCTGGCGTATGTTGAGCTCTTTCTACGTAAAAATGTACTAGAGCTCCTATGGTTTGTGCAAATCTTGCACTTCTCTCCATACAAGTAGTGCCTCCAATCTTTAGGGAAAAACTATTTCCACGAGCCCAAGCTCATGGGTGGGGATATCGAATTTTATATTCCCTTAATTGTCTTGACGCGTACGCGATTACCTTGCTATGCTGTATATAAAGCACCCTAATTCCTTATGCGAAGCGTCACTACACATCACAAAATCTCATTTTCCATCCGGCAACGCCAACATAGGGAACGTCACCAACCTTTCCTTCGGTTCTTAAAAGTTGTTCTCGCATTTCTCTGTCCATTCGAACTTCTCAGTCTTACGAGTAAGCCGCGTTAAAGGGGCTACTATCTTTACAAACTTGAACGAACCTCCGGTAGTGACCGGCCAATCCTACCTCTGGAAGTTTCCCTAACCATGGTCATCAATTCCTTAGTGGTCCTTTATTCATTCTTGTCAGGATCCTCCACGGGATCCTCCTCAGCAACAATCCCTTCTAGGACAACATCCTCAACCGCTACATCCTCAATATGAACATCATTCAGTCCTGCGTTAGGACGCTCTATCGGATCCACAATCCGATCTCCAATTAGTAATAAAACATCATCGCGTTGTTGCTCCTCAACCTCAGGGTTCGGAGTCCCGCTACCATATACGATAACGAACTACTCTTCTATCACGATATTTATAAGGGTTCCCATAAGGGTTTTAACTGTCAGTACTACGTTAGGTAGCCCGACTATGAATTTGTCAAGAGTTCTTATTATCTTAGTTATTATCTTAACGTCACATCATCTCTGAGGTTTATAACGCTTAGCTCTGATACCACTTCTGTAACACCCCCAAATCCGGGGTCGGGGATCCGGGTTGTCATGAGTTCCATTTCCCTTAATAACACCCAATCTTAATAATTAATCAACTACTCTGTACTGTGACCCCACAATAAACACACACACCACACGTTATAGTCTCAGAGATGAACATCCAAAAATAATCACAAGTCATTTTATTCCACAATTATCTGCCAATACACCTTAAAAGGTTTTCTGAATAAATTTACATTTTCTTTGCCATTATTACAATTCATAAGTATACATAAATCTGGTACATCAAAAGTTGAAGCCTAGTCTATTGGTAGTTCCCACCTTAGCTACAGCGACCTCAATGCCTATAGGAAGCTGCAGAACATTTCCTATCCGCTCGCGAATTGGGAGCTTGGTCATGTTCATCTTGTTTATCTGATGTTGTGTGATGAAAGAAGAAAGCAAGCGTGAGCAGCAAGCCCACCAAAATAATATGTATAATAATTTACAATATATGAGCCTTCTCATAGTACTCATGAAAGTCTTGGTCAAAAGAAATGAACCAAGTTTGATATCTTAATGCGATGAAGTCGCAAAATATTCAGTATATATACATATATACTTTTCAAAATATTGGAAGTCCTCTTCTATGCATAATACACACAGAGTTCCAGTATATAACTGTATAAAAATATCGTTGCAAGGTGATCTCATATATCTAACCTTGTCTCAACATTTTTCTGAAAATCTTTGTCATGCATAAGATAATCATTTACTAGATATAAGTTTAAAAGATGAAGTTACAAGATACTCCAATATACTTATATCTTTTCCAAATACTACTTGAAC
The DNA here is from genome assembly GCF_009905375.1 of Apium graveolens. NCBI lineage: Eukaryota > Viridiplantae > Streptophyta > Magnoliopsida > Apiales > Apiaceae > Apium > Apium graveolens. The sequence goes on along the minus strand of NC_133648.1, from coordinate 16,310,011 downwards.
TACCACCGTTCAAGTTATAATTAGTTTCAAAAGTTCATCACGTAGATGAGACTACAAGACCAGATTTGAATAGATTGAATCTTTAAAATATCATCAAAATAAAATGAAGTTACGAGATACTTCATTTGATGCAAACATCATTTTGAAAACTTGACCCTGCCAACACTCAACAATCGCCCAACCGTAGCCTTTCTATCGAAGTGCTCTGGGTAGTGTTGCAGAAATATCCAATTGGATGATGAACTCATTACGGGAGTTTGCCGCGCCAGGAAGACCACTTACGATGATCAGTCTTAGTAGTGCAACCCCACCATTTTCTACTTGTAGAGGAGAACCTGTCGAATTTACTTGTCAACCGAACACTGAACTCCTAAGGAATGGACCGCCTTAGCGGAACTTCCAGGCCATTTGGGCCAATATAATAAGGCTGGGCCGGCGCCACTCGACCACTTACGCCACTCCTAGTTCAGATGAAATCCATGACTCTGAAATGTAAAGCTCGTTCCCCCTTTCCCCAAGTAGAAACTTGTTGATACGGCTCCACCAAGAAGTCGTATCTAGTTGGAAAGGAAAACTCACCGATATTTCCCAGGCGATGCCTGTTAATGGATTAACTTGTTCCAAGAATTTTACTTCCCGAGTGTTGGGTAAGTAATCAATTCATTTATCAAAACAGCAACCTTGTTGCGAATATAAAACACACCACAGAGCCGGATCCCTCAGGTTTTGAGCGAGTATTTAAATCCCCTTCGAAAGGAGGATCTTAAATATAAAAATGAGTTTTGGGATCCGCTCTAACTTTTAAAAATCATTTTGAAGACTCGCAAAACATTTTTAAGAATGTTTGGAGTGATGCTGATTTAACAAGGTAAATCAGTCCCAATATATTAGAAAATATCTGAATATTATTATTTAAATAATATTCCCATAAAGAATAATCTTTATAAAAATAATTGAAGTAGAAGTTTTAAAACTTATACTTGAAATGAATATTAAATAACCAAAGATATACCTATACGAAAGTACTATCTTTATTTGAATAATCAAAAGTGAGTTTGATTATCGACACCTTATTCTTTAATAAAATAAAGAATATATCTCAGCAAATAATCGGAGTCATAGATCCTCAAATGAATATTCAAATAATATTCAATAAATAAAATAAACTGAGTCATAAGCCCTCGAATGAATATTCGAAATAATATTCAATAAATAAATAAGCTGAGTCATAAGCCCTCGAATGAATATTATAAATAATATTCATTAAATAAAATAAAGGAGTCATACATCCTCAAATGAATATCCAAGTAATATTCAATAAATAATATAAAGGAGTCATAAGTCCTCGAATGAATATTCAAGATAATATTCATTAATAAAATCAAGTTATCGAATAAACCTTATTCGATTAATAGTTTTGAAAACTATAAACATATATATATATATAAATATATATATATATAAAATCTACTCGGGATCCTCAACTCCCGGTTTTAGAAAATGTTTTCACCTTTGGGTCCCTATACTAAGGGTATATGCAAATTACTGCTATTCTCTAGCATAGGTATTATCAACTGAACCAACAGATATATTTGGCAAGAATACGAAACAGGCATGCATATATATACCATATCAGCATGCTTCAATATATCGCAACATTTGCTAATTAACCAACATGCATCTATCGCAAGATAATGCATATACATATATACATCACAACAACAGTATAACGGATAGAAAACTTGCCTGAGCGACTGGGGGTGATAAAAGGCTCGGGACGAGTCTGGTAACCTATAAACAACAAGTAAGTTGGAATTAAACCAAAGTCACTTGTAAATCTATACTCTAACTACCTTAGACTCTAACGCTCGATTTGCGCTTACTGATTCTCTTAGTCACTCGAGTACCCTCGGCTCCACCATTTTTTATAATTTAACCGTTACAAGTTTTAAGGCGATTCCTTCGCGAGTATCTTACCAACTGCCTAACACTCTTACCATAATTGTTTCATACACTAATTAACCCTTTTTGGTCTTTAACCTATGTTTCAAAGTAAGGCGAGGGGAAAAGTTTCGTTCGTGAAACGCCGTTACTTAAAACGGCCGTTTCTCTTAAACCATACATCGGAATCAAACGAACTACATATCAAAACGAAGCTCGTAACATGAACTATCTAAACATAGCAATGGTCATAATCTAGCAGGGAGTTCTCGGGTCCAAATGTTATGAACAAAAGCAGTCTAAAGTTAATCGGACATTACGACGGCTATGTTTACGCGATTACCAATATTTAAACTACTCCAATTAACCACCAACCAACTCATAACCATCAATACAACAAAAATTCACCTAAACCATACCACATCAGTCCATAATCTCCAAGGTTTTCAACTCAAACAACCACAATCAAGACCTATGAACTATAATAAAGCTTCAATTACCAAAACACTTCCAAATCAAACCAAACTACTAATAATCACAATCCATGCTTCTCATTTCACAAAACCAACCATTAAACTTACTAACAAATAAAGTAAAGGCTAGGGTTTGAAGTTTATACCTTCCTTGGGAGGTGTTAAGTTGCTAGGAAGCCTTAGGGAGCCTTCTACAACTTGATCTTTCCAAAGAAATCAAGAACACAAAGTTAGGCTTTGAAGTTTCTAAAAGTCCGATTTAAAGAACTGTAAAAATGAGGGTCTTACCATGATTATTTGGATGAGACTTGTGAACAAGAGTTGTAGGCCATCTCAATACCTTTCCAATGAGCTATAGAACACAATAATTGAGTGAGAAATGAAGGAGATACAGCAGTTTTAGTGTGCTGGTTCTGTTTTGGCCGAGAGCAATGGAAATGGGGGAGGAAATGCTTTTGCTTTCTTATGTTGGTGGAATAATGTGGTGGATAATGATGGGTTGTCTTGATATTTTGCTAGGTTAATAATAAACAAATGAGTTAGTGGAAGATGATCTCACCATTTTCCATGTGTTGGTGATTTGTGGTGAGATGAGATCATCCCTAGTTAACTATATAATTAACTAGCCATTCCTTCCTAACTATCACTTGGTTTCTTGTTTAATCAACCATCCACTTGCCTTGCCACTTGCAAAGGTATTTACAAGAGTCGTTATTCATTTCTTTGTCCGGTTATCACTCAATCTCGTTGATCGTTTGGTTAAATACCTTAATGGTTTTATTGATAAAATCTTCTTGGTATTTTTAATACCTAAATTAATTCTCCTTTATAATCCTTGAATTTAAAATCCTTCATCTTAATATTAATTCCTTAAATCCCTTAATGTCTGGTGGAAATCTCGGGGAAAAATAAAAGTGCTCGTTTTCAAAATCCGACAGCTTTTATATACACTTATTTTCTTTATGGAATACTAATACGATCTTAGAATTTCCATAACAGTACTCCTATATATCGTGGTCTGATAATTTTTCTTAATCAACATTGTCAGCAAAAGTTACTATTCATCCGGGTTTCAAAAATCTCCAAAAATTGGGGTTATTACAGTCTCCCCTCCTTAAAAGGATTCCGTCCCGGAATCAGATAGAAAACAGTTGGGGATGCTTTTCTAGCATTGTGCCTTCTAACTCTCTAGTCAATTTTCCACATTATGGTTCTACCACCAAACTCTGACTAGTTTGATAACCCTTCTCCTAAGCACTTGTCCCTTTTCGATCTATAACCGTTCCTGGTTGCTCCATATAGGTTACGTCTGGTTGCATGTCTATGCGCTCATATGCCCCTATTTATCTGGCATCCGAATTACATTTTCTTAACATTGATACGTGGAACACGTTATGAACTTGCTACATATTCGGGGGTAGGGCTAGCTCATATGCTATCTTCCCAATATGTCTTAATATATTCAAGGGTCCAACAATTCGTGGACTTAGCTTCCCTTTCTTTCCGAACCTCATCCTTCCTTTCCAAGGGAATACCTATAACAACACTAGGTCCCCCACTTCCTATTCCTTGTCCTTTCGTGTCAAATCAACATACTTCGTGTTCCCATCTTGGGCTACTACCAGCCGTCCTCTGATTAAAATCTATTATATCCTTGATCCTTTGGATTACTGCGGGTCCGAGCATCTTGTGCTCTACAACTTCATCCTAACATAAGGGAGATCGACATTGTCTTCCCTCAAGGATCTCATAAGGCGATATCTCAATACTGACATATGATCTATTATCGTAAGAAAACTCAATCCGTGTTAAGTGATCATTCCAAATTCTTTCAAGTCTATTGCACAGACTCTCATTATAGCTTTTAACATTAGAGCTTTTGCTTCTCAATACCCATTCTTTTCCAGTTCGTAATCGCTACTACCTTCCGTTCCTCATATTATATTGGTTATACTTTTGCTCGTTAGCATTCTATAACCTTTTAATAACCATGCCAACCTTAGTATCACGAATGTGTTTCCATTCCGAATACTACCACAACTTTATTACTCCTTTTTCAGCTGTTTCTATTTTCGAAAGCTTAATCCTTCATATAGAAGTAAAAGAATTTATTGAGAGATCACTATGATCATGAACACTTGTTATATCACATAGTTAGTACAGAAGGTGGCCAGCCTTTAGTACTTGACAAGCAATTAAACAATAGATGGTATCCTACTAGGCTTCTATCACACAGATAGATAGTCATTCGGCAATACCTCCCCTTTCTGGAAGGGTTGTTCTTCTCAGCTTACATGAAATGAAAAGAAGAGAAAAGAATGAATTGAAGAGAATTGTATATATGAAAAAATATACTGCCACAAAATATCTGGCTTGGAACCTACCTCTGAACTATAGAGGTTTGTCATAGGAGAACAAAACATATATGTATTTATATCAACATCAAGTATTATAGCATCGCATTTCACATGCCTAAATATTTTCGCCATTCCGTCCATCATTCTATGGACCCATGCTCTTCCTCAAGCTTATACACAATCACCTTTGAAACTCCCTCGATATCGAAAATCGAATATGGGATCTCATTCTAGACCTCATCGTTACTAGAATCCATTTCTATATCGCAACCTTCTTCGTATGGGTAATACTACTCTTTATCGATAAGAAGGAATAAATATATCATAGGTAGATAATCGACTTAATTAGTCTATCAATGATAACTTATACATCACCACGACCCGATTAGTGGTACTTACTCTCAACATCCATTCCAATACAACTCTCACGGTTGTAAGTAATCAGCTCATTACTCTCAGAATCATTCCTGCATTACTATGGCCCACCGTTGACCTACTGTAGTCATTCATTTTCCATGAAGTTTTAATAGCTAACAATACGGAGTCCATTCATATCATATCGAATTCTTCTAAGGAGGTAACATGATCACAGTTCTTGATTCATGAAGAACACTCCTGATCCTGACGTACATTCATGACGTGAAGCAGATAAAATTACAGAAGAGTTTCAATGAAAGCAATGATAGCAAGTTAATACCATTCTTAATCATATGCCTTCAATAGAAGGCTTAACTCAAAGGTTTGTTTAGTCCTTTTTTTTGAAACATAGTCCAGGCTCATTCTCAAGATAGTATCTCCTGAGATAGATAGCCCGCTCATGGCGATTACACGAATTAAACCTTTACCAACTACTATTACGGTTGGGTATTGCACAGTCATCAGAAGGAATGTCAATCTTCCAAACCATAATACAACCTTCATAGCTTTAACCATCATCACTGTATTCCTTTGGCACAAGCGCCTATAATTATCCTCTTACCTTTAAAGTGTCGGCCACCTCTTTGGCCTTTCCTGATAGTAAAATTTCCTTACAGTCAATGTCATTTTAACCACCTCCAAATAAATTTTCTACCTTATTTCAATCACAGCTTATGTGAAAATGCTTTTCTTTAATATCTGATGAGTAAATAAAAAAAATATCACCATTTTTCCATAAGTTATTGCCTCAATCTTTAGAGGTTAATCACTGTCACGACTGACTCTCAATCATACTTAGAACATCTTTTATCTTAGGTCCTAATTGTCCTGAACAATTTCGACCTTTACTGGTTTGATCCATACTTTCCAGTGGTTTAACATGTGCCCCACTTGGCATCATTATAATTATGTCATATTTCCTTTATCAACATTTTTATTCTTGAGAATTTCGAATATTTCCTTTCTCCTTGTAAAACCTCTAAGGTCATCCTTCAATCGTTCCTCCTGTATTCCGTATATACAGGGCATATCAAAATACCATTTACTAATACTAGAACCATTGTCTATATACTTCTGAAAAATTTCTCCACTAATCCTTAAAGGTTATTATTACCTTAATCCTTTCCAATTCATACTGTCAAAAATCATACTATCCCTATTAAGGGTGAAATGCCAACCTTTATGCATTTCCCTAGGATTCGTTTTAAGTTACCGATATTCTATCCTTAATTCCACCTTTAAAAAGGTACAAGCATCCTTCCATGGATAAATAAAGTCATATATCCCTGATAAGGGTATCTTATTCAATCATTTCCACCTCGATAGTCTATACCGAATTTCACAATAGCATCCTTATTCAAGTTAAGGTCAATCCACATGGCCTCCAAAAGATAAAAATGGTTATCCGCTTTTCTTTCCTGATTTGGTAATGATTACATGGATGATCTGGAAGATATTGGTCGTGTTCAACGTGAACTTCTTCTTAATAAATCCTTATCTACTTTTGTTGTTTATCTCAACAGTCATCTCAATGTTGGGATATCTTTCATACCTGGCGTCTCCCTTCCTGGGTATCAAGCCACCGGTCTTACACTTCACATTCTTGAAGGTCACTTCCTTCATCCAATTTTCCTAATTTCTTACTTCCTTGTCTCCTCAGTCTATCCGCGTCTCAATATTTATCCTTCGAACTATCTCAAGGTTTCCTCAAATCCTCCCAACTTACAGGGGATAAAATATATTTATCTCTTATGCCTTCAACCATCAATTTAACTCATGGTGAATCACCCTCATCCTGATGATTACATACTTTTCTATTTCTATTGCTACGAGTCTTTAGGGTTTCCTCATACCCAACTTCCTTATCATTCCTCAAACTCTATTGCCTTTGTATTCCTTTCCACTTCAGTTTCTTTTTATTTTCCTTTCTCTTATCATTATTTCATGAACCAACACAACATAAGCATTGATTTCAAATATCCCGTCATTCTGGATTCGTGTCCTCAGAACGAATCTTGATAACTTTTACAACTTAGATTCATAATTCATCATACTCATCCGCTTTTGTTCTAGCTCCAAAGCTTTTACACTACCTCCATAACCTTGGGAAGTACTTTCCCGAAAATAATTATCTGAACTTAAATCAGTTTATTATAATCTCTTGCTCCGTGCCTTCCTTGTCCTTTCACCAGCGGGTGGCCTCTCTCTTAGGAGGGTAAGTGACAAAAATAGTCTTTTGTGATTCGTCAATCATTTAGAATCTCAAATGATTCCTGTATTTCCTTTAGCCAGGCTCTTGCCTCGACTGGGTCAGCTTGTTCCTTGGAACTCTGAGAGCTTAGCGACTTAAAGGTCCTGAAAGAATTTCTCACCGCATTGTTTCCTCAGGGTGGTGGTTGGGGATAATAGTCTAAGTTCTGTCTAGACTGGTCCATAAATTTTCGTATAGGAGTACCATCTCGGGTCTCCTTTCCTTACTCGACTTTCTGTTTCCTTAGTATGAAATGTTTCAACCTTCTCCCATAATCGGGGTTATCTTATACATTAAAAACCTTGTTTTTCACTCTATTATGTTATGGGTTCTTTCTTTCTTGATGGCAACCTCCCTGACTATCACATTCAGGGTTTGCCCTAAATCTTATTCCTCAAACTATGGCTCTCATCTAAGTTCTCATCCTTAAGCTCTTGAACTTTTGGAACCCAATTTCTATAGGAACACCTCACTATCCCCTTATCATCTTTCTCGGTGTGGATCTCTTCTCCAGTCATTGACTCTCTGCCTTCATTCATCACTTTTTCTGGCACAATATGTTCTTTTCCAAAAATTCGGTCTGTATTGCAATCTCAAACAGCTTTTCGGTACCAGCTCCGGTTACCTTCACTTCTATTTCCATTTTCTCAAAATCTCTTATAAACTATCCCAAAGACATTATCATCTTGGGTCTCTCCTTTTTACTAAGGGCATCAGCCACCACATTGGCTTTCCCCGAATGATAAAGAATCTCCCAATCATAATTCTTGATTAGCTCTAACCGCCTCCTCTGGCGTATGTTGAGCTCTTTCTACGTAAAAATGTACTAGAGCTCCTATGGTTTGTGCAAATCTTGCACTTCTCTCCATACAAGTAGTGCCTCCAATCTTTAGGGAAAAACTATTTCCACGAGCCCAAGCTCATGGGTGGGGATATCGAATTTTATATTCCCTTAATTGTCTTGACGCGTACGCGATTACCTTGCTATGCTGTATATAAAGCACCCTAATTCCTTATGCGAAGCGTCACTACACATCACAAAATCTCATTTTCCATCCGGCAACGCCAACATAGGGAACGTCACCAACCTTTCCTTCGGTTCTTAAAAGTTGTTCTCGCATTTCTCTGTCCATTCGAACTTCTCAGTCTTACGAGTAAGCCGCGTTAAAGGGGCTACTATCTTTACAAACTTGAACGAACCTCCGGTAGTGACCGGCCAATCCTACCTCTGGAAGTTTCCCTAACCATGGTCATCAATTCCTTAGTGGTCCTTTATTCATTCTTGTCAGGATCCTCCACGAGATCCTCCTCAGCAACAATCCCTTCTAGGACAACATCCTCAACCGCTACATCCTCAATATGAACATCATCCAGTCCTGCGTTAGGACGCTCTATCGGATCCACAATCCGATCTCCAATTAGTAATAAAACATCATCGCGTTGTTGCTCCTCAACCTCATGGTTCGGAGTCCCGCTACCATATACGATAACGAACTACTCTTCTATCACGATATTTATAAGGGTTCCCATAAGGGTTTTAACTGTCAGTACTACGTTAGGTAGCCCGACTATGAATTTGGCAAGAGTTCTTATTATCTTAGTTATTATCTTAACATCACATCATCTCTGAGGTTTATAACGCTTAGCTCTGATACCACTTCTGTAACACCCCCAAATCCGGGGTCGGGGATCCGGGTTGTCATGAGTTCCATTTCCCTTAATAACACCCAATCTTAATAATTAATCAACTACTCTGTACTGTGACCCCACAATAAACACACACACCACACGTTATAGTCTCAGAGATGAACATCCAAAAATAATTACAAGTCATTTTATTCCACAATTATCTGCCAATACACCTTAAAAGGTTTTCTGAATAAATTTACATTTTCTTTGCCATTATTACAATTCATAAGTATACATAAATCTGGTACATCAAAAGTTGAAGCCTAGTCTATTGGTAGTTCCCACCTTAGCTACAGCGACCTCAATGCCTATAGGAAGCTGCAGAACGTTTCCTATCCGCTCGCGAATTGGGAGCTTGGTCATGTTCATCTTGTTTATCTGATGTTGTGTGATGAAAGAAGAAAGCAAGCGTGAGCAGCAAGCCCACCAAAATAATATGTATAATAATTTACAATATATGAGCCTTCTCATAGTACTCATGAAAGTCTTGGTCAAAAGAAATGAACCAAGTTTGATATCTTAATGCGATGAAGTCGCAAAATATTCAGTATATATATACATATATACTTTTCAAAATATTGGAAGTCCTCTTCTATGCATAATACACACAGAGTTCCAGTATATAACTGTATAAAAATATCGTTGCAAGGTGATCTCATATATCTAACCTTGTCTCAACATTTTTCTGAAAATCTTTGTCATGCATAAGATAATCATTTACTAGATATAAGTTTAAAAGATGAAGTTACAAGATACTCCAATATACTTATATCTTTTCCAAATACTACTTGAACTACCACCGTTCAAGTTATAATTAGTTTCAAAAGTTCATCACGTAGATGAGACTACAAGACCAGATTTGAATAGATTGAATCTTTAAAATATCATCAAAATAAAATGAAGTTACGAGATACTTCATTTGATGCAAACATCATTTTGAAAACTTGACCCTGCCAACACTCAACAATCGCCCAACCGTAGCCTTTCTATCGAAGTGCTCTGGGTAGTGTTGCAGAAATATCCAATTGGATGATGAACTCATTACGGGAGTTTGCCGTGCCAGGAAGACCACTTACGATGATCAGTCTTAGTAGTGCAACCCCACCATTTTCTACTTGTAGAGGAGAACCTGTCGGATTTACTTGTCAACCGAACACTGAACTCCTAAGGAATGGACCGCCTTAGCGGAACTTCCAGGCCATTTGGGCCAATATAATAAGGCTGGGCCGGCGCCACTCGACCACTTACGCCACTCCTAGTTCAGATGAAATCCATGACTCTGAAATGTAAAGCTCGTTCCCCCTTTCCCCAAGTAGAAACTTGTTGATACGGCTCCACCAAGAAGTCGTATCTAGTTGGAAAGGAAAACTCACCGATATTTCCCAGGCGATGCCTGTTAATGGATTAACTTGTTCCAAGAATTTTACTTCCCGAGTGTTGGGTAAGTAATCAATTCATTTATCAAAACAGCAACCTTGTTGCGAATATAAAACACACCACAGAGCCGGATCCCTCAGGTTTTGAGCGAGTATTTAAATCCCCTTCGAAAGGAGGATCTTAAATATAAAAATAAGTTTTGGGATCCGCTCTAACTTTTAAAAATCATTTTGAAGACTCGCAAAACATTTTTAAGAATGTTTGGAGTGATGCTGATTTAACAAGGTAAATCAGTCCCAATATATTAGAAAATATCTGAATATTATTATTTAAATAATATTCCCATAAAGAATAATCTTTATAAAAATAATTGAAGTAGAAGTTTTAAAACTTATACTTGAAATGAATATTAAATAACCAAAGATATACCTATACGAAAGTACTATCTTTATTTGAATAATCAAAAGTGAGTTTGATTATCGACACCTTATTCTTTAATAAAATAAAGAATATATCTCAGCAAATAATCGGAGTCATAGATCCTCAAATGAATATTCAAATAATATTCAATAAATAAAATAAGCTGAGTCATAAGCCCTCGAATGAATATTCGAAATAATATTCAATAAATAAATAAGCTGAGTCATAAGCCCTCGAATGAATATTATAAATAATATTCATTAAATAAAATAAAGGAGTCATACATCCTCAAATGAATATCCAAGTAATATTCAATAAATAATATAAAGGAGTCATAAGTCCTCGAATGAATATTCAAGATAATATTCATTAATAAAATCAAGTTATCGAATAAACCTTATTCGATTAATAGTTTTGAAAACTATAAACATATATATATATAAATATATATATATATATAAAATCTACTCGGGATCCTCAACTCCCGGTTTTAGAAAATGTTTTCACCTTTGGGTCCCTATACTAAGGGTATATGCAAATTACTGCTATTCTCTAGCATAGGTATTATCAACTGAACCAACAGATATATTTGGCAAGAATACGAAACAGGCATGCATATATATACCATATCAGCATGCTTCAATATATCGCAACATTTGCTAATTAACCAACATGCATCTATCGCAAGATAATGCATATACATATATACATCACAACAACAGTATAACGGATAGAAAACTTGCCTGAGCGACTGGGGGTGATAAAAGGCTCGGGACGAGTCTGGTAACCTATAAACAACAAGTAAGTTGGAATTAAACCAAAGTCACTTGTAAATCTATACTCTAACTACCTTAGACTCTAACGCTCGATTTGCGCTTACTGATTCTCTTAAGTCACTCGAGTACCCTCGGCTCCACCATTTTTTATAATTTAACCGTTACAAGTTTTAAGGCGATTCCTTCGCGAGTATCTTACCAACTGCCTAACACTCTTACCATAATTGTTTCATACACTAATTAACCCTTTTTGGTCTTTAACCTATGTTTCAAAGTAAGGCGAGGGGAAAAGTTTCGTTCGTGAAACGCCGTTACTTAAAACGGCCGTTTCTCTTAAACCATACATCGGAATCAAACGAACTACATATCAAAACGAAGCTCGTAACATGAACTATCTAAACATAGCAATGGTCATAATCTAGCAGGGAGTTCTCGGGTCCAAATGTTATGAACAAAAGCAGTCTAAAGTTAATCGGACATTACGACGGCTATGTTTACGCGATTACCAATGTTTAAACTACTCCAATTAACCACCAACCAACTCATAACCATCAATACAACAAAACTTCACCTAAACCATACCACATCAGTCCATAATCTCCAAGGTTTTCAACTCAAACAACCACAATCAAGACCTATGAACTATAATAAAGCTTCAATTACCAAAACACTTCCAAATCAAACCAAACTACTAATAATCACAATCCATGCTTCTCATTTCACAAAACCAACCATTAAACTTACTAACAAATAAAGTAAAGGCTAGGGTTTGAAGTTTATACCTTCCTTGGGAGGTGTTAAGTTGCTAGGAAGCCTTAGGGAGCCTTCTACAACTTGATATTTCCAAAGAAATCAAGAACACAAAGTTAGGCTTTGAAGTTTCTAAAAGTCCGATTTAAAGAACTGTAAAAATGAGGGTCTTACCATGATTATTTGGATGAGACTTGTGAACAAGAGTTGTAGGCCATCTCAATACCTTTCCAATGAGCTATAGAACACAATATTTGAGTGAGAAATGAAGGAGATACAGCAGTTTTAGTGTGCTGGTTCTGTTTTGGCCGAGAGCAATGGAAATGGGGGAGGAAATGCTTTTGCTTTCTTATGTTGGTGGAATAATGTGGTGGATAATGATGGGTTGTCTTGATATTTTGCTAGGTTAATAATAAACAAATGAGTTAGTGGAAGATGATCTCACCATTTGCCATGTGTTGGTGATTTGTGGTGAGATGAGATCATCCCTAGTTAACTATATAATTAACTAGCCATTCCTTCCTAACTATCACTTGGTTTCTTGTTTAATCAACCATCCACTTGCCTTGCCACTTGCAAAGGTATTTACAAGAGTCGTTATTCATTTCTTTGTCCGGTTATCACTCAATCTCGTTGATCGTTTGGTTAAATACCTTAATGGTTTTATTGATAAAATCTTCTTGGTATTTTTAATACCTAAATTAATTCTCCTTTATAATCCTTGAATTTAAAATCCTTCATCTTAATATTAATTCCTTAAATCCCTTAATGTCTGGTGGAAATCTCGGGGAAAAATAAAAGTGCTCGTTTTCAAAATCCGACAGCTTTTATATACACTTATTTTCTTTATGGAATACTAATACGATCTTAGAATTTCCATAACAGTACTCCTATATATCGTGGTCTGATAATTTTTCTTAATCAACATTGTCAGCAAAAGTTACTATTCATCCGGGTTTCAAAAATCTCCAAAAATTGGGGTTATTACATTGTGTGCAGGGACAAAGAAGGAATTTATGGTACTTGGACAGTGGTTGTTCAAGACACATGACAGGAGATTTCACCCTGCTCACAGAGTTTAAGGAGAGAGCTGGCCCTAGCATAACCTTTGGAGATGACAGCAAAGGATTCACTATGGGATATGGCTTGATTTCAAAAGAAAATGTCATCATTGATGAAGTTGCATTGGTTGATGGTCTCAAACATAATTTATTGAGCATCAGTCAACTATGTGACAGAGGGAATACTGTTTCCTTCAATTCTGAAGCTTGTATTGTCACAAGTAAAAAGGACAATAAAGTGGTTCTAACTGGAGTTAGAAAAGGGAATGTGTACTTAGCTGATTTCAACTCTACAGATGCAGAATCCATTACTTGTCTTCTCAGCAAAGCAAGTCCAGTTAAAAGTTGGCTATGGCACAAGAAGCTGTCCCATTTGAATTTCAAGACAATGAATGATCTAGTCAAAAAGGACTTAGTTAGAGGAATGCCTCTAGTGGAATTCACAAGGGATAGACTGTGTGATGCTTGTCAGAAAGGAAAGCAAAAGAAAGTATCATTCAGTAAGAAGCTTGAATCTGCAATTGATGAACCACTACAACTTCTACACATGGATCTTTTTGGACCAGTCAATGTATTGTCAATTTCAAGGAAAAGATACTGCCTAGTGATTGTAGATGATTTCTCAAAGTTTTCATGGGTTTATTTTCTTGGATCAAAGGATGAAGCTAGTGAAATCATCATCAATCATATCAAGCAAGTCAACAATCATCCTGATTTCAAAGTAAGGAATATTAGGAGTGACAATGGAACTGAGTTCAAGAATTCAACCATGAAGTTGTTCTGTGAAGAAAGTGGGATCATGCATGAGTTCTCAGCTCCAAGAACTCCACAACAAAATGGTGTGGTGGAAAGGAAGAACAGATCACTAATTGAAGCTGCAAGGACAATGCTTGAAGAGTCAAAACTCCCAACTTATTTTTGGGCTGAGGCTGTTAACTGTGCATGTTACACTCAGAATATTTCTCTAATCAATCAGGCAAAATGCATGACTCCCTATCAATTATTCAAGAGAAGAAAACCAACTTTAAACTTTCTACATGTCTTTGGTTGCAAATGCTACATCTTAAGGAATCAATCTGATCACAAAGGGAAGTTTGATGCAAAGGCTGATGAAGGAATATTTGTTGGTTATTCTGCTGGAAAATCATATAGGGTCTACAATCTAAGAACCAACATTGTCATGGAATCTGTACATGTTGTGTTTGATGATAAAAAGATTGATGGACTAATAGATGAGGGACATCATGAAGGACTCAAATTTGACAACATTGAGATATACTGTGATGATAGTGAAGATGAGAATGATAAAGAAGGCATCTCAAGAAGAATTCAGAATCTACCTTTGGATAATGCACAGAATGCTGCATCCGTTGAAAGTCATAATTCAGCTTCCATTGAAAGAAGCAATGCAGCATCCGTTGAAAGACAAAGTGCATCATCCGTTGAAGTTCATAATGAAGCATCCGTTGATCACAGTCTGTCAACGGATAATCAATTCACTTCATCAGTTGATAGAGCTCCCAATTCCTTTCAAAGGATCAGCAACTCAGGGGGAGTTTCAACAAATCAACATTCTATCTCACATCATGACAATACTGAGGCAACCTCATCTAGGGCTAATCTACCACCTCAAAGGAAATGGACCAAGAATCACCCTTTTGAACTGATCATTGGTGATGCTACATCAAAAGTACAAACTAGAAGGGCTACTCAAGATGAATGTCTGTATAGTAGCTTTCTATCACAGGAGGAACCTAAGAGAGTGGAAGAAGCTCTATTGGATCCAGATTGGATTTTAGCAATGCAAGAGGAGCTAAACCAATTTGAGAGGAATAAAGTATGGAAGCTGGTACCCAAGCCAAAGAACAAGAGTTCTATTGACACAAAATGGGTATTCAGAAACAAGATGGATGAAAATGGCATTGTCATAAGGAATAAAGCCAAATTGGTTACTAAAGGCTATTCTCAACAAGAGGGAATAGATTTTGATGAAACATTTGCTTCAGTTGCCAGACTTGAAGCCATCAGAATCTTTCTAGCCTATGCAGCTAATGCCAATTTCAAAGTCTATCAAATGGATGTCAAGAGTGCATTTCTAAATGGGGAATTGGAGGAAGAAGTTTATGTAAGCCAACCTCCAGGTTTTGAAGATCCAAATTTTCCAGACTATGTGTATTATCTGTTGAAAGCACTCTATGGACTAAAGCAAGCACCTAGAGCCTGGTATGAGACTTTGTCAAAGTTCCTTCTAGATAATTACTTCACAAGAGGTACTGTTGACAAAACTCTCTTCTTTCGAAATGTTAATGGCTCTAAGATACTTGTACAAATTTATGTAGATGATATTATATTTGGATCTACAGATGATAAGCTTTGTAAAAAGTTTGCTAAATTAATGCAAAGTAAATATGAAATGAGCATGATGGGAGAGCTAACTTACTTTCTTGGTTTACAAGTTAAACAAGTTAGTGGTGGAATTTTCATTAGTCAAACTAAATATATTTATGATCTTTTAAAGAAGTTTGACTTAATGGAGTGTTAACCTGCAAAAACTCCCATGGCCACTGCCACTAAGCTTGAATTAAACAAGGCTAAAAAGTCTGTGGATATTACAAGTTATAGAGGCATGGTTGGCTCACTTTTATATTTAACTGCTAGTAGACCTGATATAATGTTTTCTACATGTCTCTGTGCTAGATTTCAAGCTGACCCTAAAGAATCTCACTTAGTGGCTATTAAAAGAATTTTCAGATATCTCCAGGGGACTCCAAATCTAGGAATTTGGTACCCTAGAGAGTCTGGTTTTGATCTAATTGGCTACTCAGATGCAGATTATGCAGGTTGCAAAATAGACAGGAAAAGCACAACAGGCACCTGTCAATTTCTAGCGAACAAGCTTGTATCATGGTTCAGCAAGAAGCAGAATTCTGTTTCCACATCAACAGCTGAAGCTGAGTACATTGCTGCTGGTAGTTGCTGTGCACAGATACTATGGATGAGGAATCAACTATTTGACTATGGTCTGACTGTTGACAAAATTCCAATATTCTGTGATAACACAAGTGTCATTGCCATTACTGAAAATCCAGTGGAGCACTCAAGAACCAAGCACATTGATATCAAGTACCACTTCATTAGGGAACATGTGATGAAAGGTATAGTGGAACTTCATTTTGTTCAAAGTGAAAAGCAGATTGCAGACATATTTACCAAGCCACTTGATGAATCAACATTCACAAGATTAGTAAGTGAGTTAGGTATGCTTAATTATTCATAATCTATGTCATCTATATAATCTGTCTTGAAGCCTGAAATGAATTTGCTGCAAGAACAAAGCTGGCTTTAATTAAGACTTATCCTATCAACGGATATTCTCTATCCGTTGAAAGCCAAAATTGTTCTATCAACGGATGTTCATTATCCGTTGAAAGACAAATACATTTCTGGTAATTTTATCCTTCAACGGATAAAATGGTGTTGTTCATCAACGGATAACTATTTCCCTTATCCGTTGAAGTGTCACGTCAGTTACTATAAGTGAGTCACAGCCGTTGATTCTTTTACTCAACCGTTGATACAGATATACAGTGTTGTATGTAATTGTATTTAAGGTAGTTTTCAGAATTTCTACAGTTTTATTTATTCTTGAACGGCTGTAACTTACTTAAAAGTATCATTTAATCATTTTATTTACGTTTTAATTCAAGAAAGTATAAAAGCCCAATTGAACTCTTATTCTCACTTTACGCTTTCTTGCAATTCTTATTCTCTTTCTCTCTAAATTCTCAAGTTTTTCTCTGTAACCTCTACTCACAACAATGGCACCAGTAGTCAAAATTATGTCTCAAATAGGATTTTTTTATGAAAAGAATAATTTCATAGCCTTGGTTGAAAAGAATGAAGCCCATTCTGATTATCACAAGATGATGGACTTCATCAAAAACTGCAAACTAAGCTATGCAATGCTGGAAGCCCCAACCATCTACTGTGAGGTGATTGAGGAGATTTGGACAACTGCAGAGTTCAACTCCACATATATGACTATTGCCTTCTCTCTCAAAGGTAAGGACTATTGCATTAATTGTGATGATATACAATCTTACTTTAAGTTGCCTGAGAATAATTCCATGACACCACACACTGATAAAGATGTCTCTGCTATGCTAGATTCCATAGGCTATGCTTTTGATTCTGCTAGTTTAGGTAGTATTAGAAGGAAAAGGCCTTAGGAAAGAATGGAGTTTTCTTGGAGATGCCTTTATTAAGGTTTTCTCTGGGAAGATTAGCAATTTTGATGCTATCACTTCATCTCTTGTTAATATGCTCTATATGCTAGTTTCTAATAGGTACTTTAATTTTAGCAACTGTGTTATGCTAGAATTAGGTTCCAGATTAGGTAACAAAGCTAATAGACCACATAACATCTACTATGCTAGATTCTTTATGTTATTGGCTAACCATGTTGCTGAAGGTTTGGTTATATCCAGTGAGAATAATAAACTCAAATGCTGAGCACAAGAGAAAAGGGTCCTTGCAGACCTTTTGAGAATGAACCTCAATAGCCAGGTGCCATTGGTATACTTGCCAATCATGAATGCACCACAGGTAAGTGAGGTAAATACTTCTATAACTCCTACTATTTCCAACCCCAATGTTTCTTTGCCTTCCAGTGTGGCTATGGAACCTGTGTCTTTGTCCAAACAGGCTCCTACCAAAGCCACCAAATCTAAAGTTTCCTAAGTCAAGTCAAAGAAACCTACCTCTGTTGTTTCTCAAAAGACAACAGTTGTAACAACTACCATAAACCCTGAAGGGAGTGAACAGGGTGAGAGTGGTGAGGGGAGGGGTGAACATCAAAAATCCCTCCAGGATAAGGTGGGAGAGGTGAGTGGTACCCAAACCAGCCAAGCCAGAGTCTCTCAAAAGACTGTGGTGGTTCAAAAGGAGTCCAACACATCCCTAGTTGCATCCTCCCAAAAGGTTGTAACTATTGAAAATAGTCCCCAACCAGGGACACAGAACAAAAGAGGGAGGGACACTGAAGCCACACATTCACCATTTAAAGCCTTTTCAAGGAAGAAGAATGCCAAGACCCTAGTTTCCACACAAGGGACACACACAACACAGATACATCCACCTGTATCTGTGCCTTCTCAAATTCAGCTTGATGTGATTCCAGCAAATGTGGAATCACAGCCCTATTCTCTCAATATAAAAACACACCATTCATCAAACTCTCCAACACCCTCTCTGGATGTGGATATGATATTCACATCAATTCCTGATTCTCCCTCATTAAAACTCAGGGAGGAGCCCCACTCAAAACCTAGTGATCATCATCTTTTAGATGATGTGTTGGATCATCAGCCAATTCTTTCAGATGTAGTTGCAGAATCTGTGTCACCACACTTAAAATCAATCCACACAGATTTAATAATTATGTCACTTTCTATATCTATATCTTTTCCTTCTTCAACGGATATCTCTCATCCGTTGACAAGTGGTTGTTCTTCAACGGATAAGCTTAACAGCAGTTATCCGTTGATACCATCAGTTTCCACTTCAACGGATATTCCCTATCCGTTGATAGTCTCTACACACTTAACAGAAACAATTCCAACTGTAGAGGACATGGCAACTGTACAATCACTTTTAGGTTTGAGGGAAGGGAGTGATCTTTTGAGTGAGAGGCTGGGTTGCTCCCAGGCAAAAGGAGAGGTTGAGAGTCACCATATGTATGTTATTTCTTCCAGCATGGAAAAAGTGAGTGAGAGGAGTGCCACCTTAGAAGGTGAGGGTGAGGGTGTGAGGGTGTGTGTGAGCCAGGGGGAGCCCCTGATGCAAGAACAGAGAGAAATTGAGAGAAAGGCAGGTACAGAAGCTATAAGGGTGGATCCAGCCATTGCTAGTGAGTTAATGAAAGTGGATGATGCAGAAAAGGAAAGACAATTTCAGCAACATTACAAAGCTGTCATTGATAACATTTCCTTGGATGCTGACACTTTTACTCACCCTGTTTCAGCCTATCAATTATTGGCTGCACAGGGCAATGTGGAGGCAGAACAGACACTACACATTATACACACTTCAGAATCTCTTCTCAGAGACAAAGCTGCTATCAACAGGCTGCCTTCTCAAGCTGGTGAGCCATCTGAAGAATTTAGAGTAAATTCTAATGATGATGACTCTAATTCTTTGAATGAGAGCATAAACTTAGGGGGAGTAGCAGGCCCAAGTTCTGTTCCTGATCTTCCTGCATGGGCATGGGCAAAACCATCAACACCAGGAGAGTTTGGTGTCACTTTGGTCAGACAAGTCAAGACAATTCAGAAGGCCCTTCAGGAGACTCAAGATGCTGGTACCAAGGCAATTCTTCAAGCTCATCTGGAATCTCTGCATCTCTTGCAGTTGCAGCATTACCAGCAAAATCTAAGTGTGGATGAGCTCAAGTAGGACATTGCTGATCTGAAATCCTACAATGCTGAGAAATTGGATTCAGTTATACCCTATGGTACTATGCAAGATTTGTTGGGGAGACTGAGGAAAGCATCTGATGCTGACAAGAGGCTGGCCAGATTGGAAGATAGGGTTCAAATCATTGAAGACTCTATGGTCACCATTCTTCAGAATCAACAAACTCAAACAAATCTACTCATGCAGCTGGCAAAAGCACAAGGCTTGACCCCTACCCTTGATGATAATAAAAAGGGGGAGAATAAAGGGGAAGGGGAAGGAGAGCCATCTACAACAGTTCAGATTTCTCAAGTGCTAGTTCCTGTCATCACAACTTCTCCAACTATTCAAGTCAAAGGAAAGCTAGATGGAATTGATCTAATCCAGATAGCAGCAGCTGAATTGCAAGTCAAAGAGCAAAGGAAGAAGATTGATGAAAAGATGCAACTAATATTTGGTTCTACAACTTTTCAATCACAATCTGTGAAGCATAGCACAAAAGTGGAATCAATTATTATGGAACTCAAGCCAGTAGGGAGGCATAAGGATGGAGAAACTTCTTCCAAAGATCTGCAACCTATGGTTCTCAAGCCCAAAAACAGATCCAATAAGGACTCTACAAAGAATCCTCTAAAAGAGGTAGATTTTCCTCTTCCAAAAGCTGATGAGGACAAGCTTTTAGGTAGAAGTATTGCATATCTCAAAGAGACCATGGATGAGGCTGTAAGGAGAAACATGGCTATTATCTTCAGAGAGGGAAAGAGCATATGTGTGATGCAAGGACATCCCAAATTCTCAATAGCCAAGAGGGAAGAAACCAAAAGGTTGAAGGAAGAAGCCAAACAGCTAAAGGCTGACAAAAGAGCACAAGCAAAGCTTGAAAAACAGCTAAAGTCAAGTCAGGCTGAAGAACAGAAAGAAATTGAAGACAAAGGTGAAGATGAAGCTATGGGGGACATGGTTGGTACTGAGATGGAGGAAAGAAGTAAGGAAGAGTGGCAGAAAGGGAAAAGAAAGAAGGTCAATGCAAAGAGAAAGAAGGTAGATAAGACTGAAGAAACCCAATCAATATCCAAACCACTACCCTCTATTCCTGAACCCATTGTACCTGACCCCTTCATGAACATTCATGGTGAAACAATCATTCCCAAGGAGGAACCAATTGATTGGGACACTATCAAATTGCCCACCTTCTTAACCTCTTCTCCACCATCAAAGAAGCAGAAAAGAAGAATCAAATCAACACCCTCTAAAGCCTCAACCAAATATACACAGAAGCCTAAGCCTAAACCTCAAACCTCTAAAGATGATTATGTTCACATCTGTGACATAAAAGAATTCTCAGACATTGAACTCTATCTGGATGAGCTGGGGAAAGAACATGGCCTCTTCACAGAATTCTGAATGAAGGCTACTCTACCTTGATTAGAGTCTACTCAGCCATACAAAGGGATTCTGGCTTTACCAGGACTGCCAAGACTGAGATTCTCAACAAGATTGCCAACATAAGGAAAACTTGGAGGGAGCCCAATGCTTTGCCTAGAACTTTACTCATTCAAGAAAGATGAATTACAATTCACAAATCACCTCATTGGTTGATGGAGTTCAGAGACAACAAAGGAGTCAGAAGATTTTTCAGAGTCAGAAGATTTTTCAGAATTGAAGATCAGCTAAAGATTGCCAGTAATGAAACTCTCAAGGATATGCAATCTAAGTTAGATATCAATGAAGAAGATGAAGCTGAATTCTACAGACAACTTCAACTTCAAATAGAGGAGAATGACAGGAGGCTAGGAAAGAAAACCAGGGATCAAAGGAAAAGAAAGTAATTTGCTCAGGCTAAAGGAGCACCCTTGGAAATAATGTAATTCTTCAATTCCATCTCAGCATATACATTTTTGTAGCACTTTTGAATTTCTGCTTTATTACAGTTTATATATTTGTTAAGTGTTTTGTTATCATCAAGCTAAACCCAAATTTATGCCTACAGTTCTAGTAGACATAAATAGGGGGAGATTGTTAGGAATATGTATATTAGTTTGATGATAAGTTAAGCAAATCACTTAAGTAGAAATCTAGTGTTTGTAGCCTCAACGGATAAGACCATCTTGGCTATCCGTTGAAGGAGTAGCTTTACTTAGCAATAAGTTTAGTATTGTAGCACATTTCACTCTCTGGTTTCAAACTGTAATTCTTAGATGTTGTTAGGAAATAATCAGTCATGTTGACTACTAATGGATGTACAAATAGGAGGGCTAATTGTAAATATTTCATGCCTTGTAATTTTGTATAAGTGAAAAAGTGTCAACGGATATTGAAGACCTTCAACGGATAAGAAACAAAGCTTCAACGGATGTCTCTAATGCTTCAACGGATAATATCCATCAACGGATAAGTGCTTCAACGGATAAAGACTTCAACTGATAATGCATCAACGGATAAAGTTTCAACGGATAAAGCCTCAACGGATAAGGCATCAACGGATGAAAGCTTCAACGGATGCTTAGCTCATTAGCAGTTGATAGTGACAATTCACAAGCTGACAGAGGCACATGGGTTGACAGAGACATACTGGAATGTGGAAGCCTCTAGGAGGAATCAAGAAAATGCAGCATTTCCATTCTGATGCAAACAAGAAAGTATTCAAAGATTTACAGATTATCCTAGATAGCATTGGATAGAGAAATGAAGAAGAAACATGTGAAGAATCTTTTCAATTATATTTTACACTTTGTCTTCACTTGTAAACTTGGTGATATATAAACCAAGTAGTAGCTAGTAATTAGATATGAATTTTCCTGAGCTGTTTAGAAATATCAAAAGAGAAAATCATTTAGTTTGTACTAGGAAGCAGCTGTGATTTAATTCTTTGAATCACAGATTTTCTGAAATAACACATCTCTGGTGGAACAACAAATCCAACAGAAAGTTTTTAAGTTCTTTGTGCTCATTACATTTGTGTTTGAATATATATCTGTCTGCATCAGCTTCAAGTAATTCACACACATTTGATCACTCAAACACTTAGCCTTAGAAACTGCTCAAAACTTGAAAAAGTTTTGAGATTTACATTCAACCCCCCTTCTGTAAATCTCATTGTTAGTCCACTGGGAATAACAAAATCTAAAATTCCTTTTAGCTCTTCCTGAAAGTTGGGATTTAAAGGCTACTATTATAAGAGACAACTATGCTCTTGATGAAACTACTCTTGATGAAATTTATGGTATGCTCAAGACTTATGAACTTGAGATGGATCAAAGAAGCAAGAGACAAGGGAGAAAGTCAAGGACAGTTGCTCTTAAGGCTGAGGAGGAATTCCCCAAAGTGGCTATCTCAAAGAAAGGCAAAGGAAAAGCTCTCATCATAAATTTAGAATCAAGTTCTGATGATGATGATACAGAAACTGAAAGTTTACCTGAAAAAGATGCTGATGAAGAGATGATGAAATTATGTGCTCTTATGGTGAAGGGTATCACAAAGATAGCCTACAGGAAATTCAGAAAGGGAAAGATATGGCGCCCTCCAAACCCGGGTCAGAAGTTTGGGGTCCACACACACACCTTAATTATAACCTGCTTATAACAATAATAAAGATAATAATAATATATACAGTGACCCTACTTACCAACCACCACGGACCGCAACAGGTTAAAGTATGCACACAAGCCAAACACACTAATATATTACAAACCGTTCAAATCCCAACTATTTCAAACTCACACTGAGTATTAAACATTATTATAAACTTTTACAAACTTAAATTATCCCAAAAGAAGCCTACTAGCTCAGCTTCCTCAACCTGAACCCCTAGCTCTCGCGCTGGACTGGGGATCCTTGCTACCAACTGGTTCCTTTTTAACTGGAAAGAATATAAACAACATCGCACAAATGAGCTAACTAGCTCAGCAAGTCACAACGACAAAACTGAGAATAATGATCATCAGGTGAATATGATTATGATATCAAGTGAATAATGGATTATGATTTAGAATTGGATATTATACTTTTAATTTAAAAACCAAGGTTAGGCTGCTGATCAGTCACGCACTAATTCCGAGCAAGGCACACAACATTGCTCTAACTACCGGATCCAAGGCACACATTGGCCTAACTTGACCATTATATGGTCTGACCACGAATCTGGTCCACAATTTTATAAAAAAACAATCCAATTCTAACATAATAACAGAATATGCAATAATAAACAATAACCGAAATCATTAACAATAATAAATGTTTAATAAGGAAAGGGTTTCAATCCTTGTAAGGATCAACAAGGTACTTTCAAAGCTTGAATGCTGGGTAATGAAAGAATTGGATAACAAAGGAAACAACATTTCAGGGTTTCAAGGATTTGGTCTTTCAAAGCATAAGATATCATGGATTGAGTATATAATAATTCAGTTCAGTGTCTGGTATTTAGTTTGTATGTATTTGTGGAGTAGTATCGTAGATTTGTGGTTCGTGTTTGGGTATACAATAATCAATGGCTTAGAAAGAATATGGTTCATGGCTCAAGAATAATAACGGAAATCAGGATTTAGGTTTCCGTGCTTCAAAGCACTTGAAATGTCAACAAGACTATCAAAAATTACAATATCTCGAGAAAGTTCAGAACACTTGCCTGGTATTAGCTTACTACTCTGCACTCGCTTCCAATCACAACCGTCTTACTCCTCAACTATCTGTTTCCCTTTCCTACGTCTTGCCTCTTCTGCTCACATAGCATACGCATCTATCAATAATTTAATCATGGAATTCTATTCAACACATACTTCTATCTACCCTTCGTTTTACCCAAATCCGATTAACGGATTGAAAGTTATGCAATAATCAAGTAAACACCGAATATATAGACCGATAGTCAATTAACAAGTCACATATAGCACATAATACATCACGTAATCATTGATATATTATTTATAAAGAAGTCTCGGGTCATAAATAGGCTTTCTGGTATTTAAAATGATTTTTAAAACATTTTTCGGAATTAAAACGGGTCGTTGGATCAAATTCGGGTTAATAAACAGGGTTCGGTTGGCCAATTCTGGCTCCGAAATAATTTTAGAATAATTATCGAGCCTTGGAAATAATTTAGAATAATATTTTAAAGCTCGAAACTGTTTTTCAGAATTTTTAAATCATTTTTAAATAATTAAATCTAATTAAATAATTAATTAAAATCAATTAATAATTAATTAAATCAATTAATCAATTAATTGACCAATTAATTGACCAATTAATCAATTATAAATTAACTGAAATTAATTAACTAATTAATTTAGATTTATTTGTGAATTAAAAATAATTTTCAGAATTAAAATAATAATTTTTAGAATTTTCAGAAATTAAAAATGAATTTTTATAATAAAAATAAATAGGAAATATGATTTTTAAACATTTTTAAAACAGAAATCCAATTTTTGCAAAGTCTGGAAACTACAGGGACCAAACTGCATCGTTTTCAAAACTTCAGGGACCAAACTGCAATTTTGCAGTCCAGTCGCCGGAAAAAGTCGGGGATGGCCGGAGAACACGTTCCCGGCGTTCTCACCCCACCAACACCTCCAGATCACATCTACACAAGACCAGGAACACAACCATGCAATCAATTCATCCTAACAATCCCTGAGTTGGCCGGAATTTGGCCGTAAAATTTTCCAGTTTCCGGCGAACATCGGAAAACTTCAATACACAACTCCCTTCTCTACAGACCTCGTTGGTTCATGAAACTTATATGACTAGATTGCAAATTTCACAGAGAACACAACCCACTATAACACAACATCAATCTATCACAGAATAAGAAACCCCCAAATTTCAAATAAGAACATTCATACGGGTTATAAACCCTAATTTTGAAATTCGAAAATCAAACTCAAATTTGAACATGTTATTGAACTCCAAATTAGACTTATGACATATGAAAATCATCAGGAAAATAAGCTCTACAACATGCAATCATCAAATCATACAAACAATCATCCGAACAAAAATTCATATTTTTAATAAAATAAATTCGAAACTAATTAAATTTTTAGAAAAATAACCTTGATTTCTGCAGTGAAACAAAGCTCAGAATCTGATAGAACACTTCAAATCCTTCGTTTTGGTTACTCAAGCTTTGAAAACAGAGATCGGTAACGCCTTCGTTTTACTGTTTGATTCTTAGAACAGTTTTAGGAAATTAGGGTTTTTCTCTGAAAATTATATAATTATCTGTCTGTAAATGATTTTGATACGAAATAAAATACGATAAAAGGCTATTTATAATTACGGAAAATTAGTATCCCGTTGGATCATTCCGGATATAAAACGGTATGTTTATTTGTAAAAACTGATCCAAACGGTATCGGTTTTCGGGATAATTATCCAAATCAGTACAATTTGTACTACGGTCTTGGTCTCAGCGCCTGGTTACACGTATTACGAAGTGATAATTGTGATAGTTTAATAAAAAGCTCCCGTTTATCGAAAATACGGGTTTTATTGATTTACGGAAACGAATATTGTATCGAAAATGTTGCGCCGGGACCCGCGCAGGACAAACCGTACGCCGGATCGAAAAAGTCGAAACATGGAATATGCTCGGAATATTACAATTAGGTTAGGAAGGAGTTCTCGAAAGAGTTTCGGGTTCCAAAAACGTAACAACGGTTGACGTCGGTTGGTTCCCGTTTTTATAAAATAGATTTTAATTACCCGGAAAAAGATTTCAGAAATTTCATATGATTCTTATAAATCCATAAACCAACATAAAAATAATTAGGAAGATATGATAATTATCTATATTTTATTTTGGACATATAAAAATTAAAATACTCAATTAATATTATTTTTGAATATTCGAGTACAGATAACACTTAACAATTAGCTCACAGAATAGATACTGAACACACATAATAATTATATAATAGCAAAAATAATTACACGATATATCCCGGATATTACATCCTTCCCCCCTTAAAAGGATTCTGTCCTCAGAATCTCTAAGAAAACAAATGAGGGTACTTTTCTCTCATATCACTTTCTAACTCCCAGGTTGACTCTTCAACCTTTAGGTTTCTCCACAATACTCTTACTAACTTTACCACTTTATTTCTCAATACTTTCTCTCTTTCCTCTAGAATCTCTATCGGACTCTCTACATATGATAAATCTGCTTAAAGTTCTATTGGCTCATATTCTATTACATGCCTGGAGTCTGGATTATATTTCTTAAGCATTGATATGTGAAAAACATTGTGAATGTGCTCCATGTGCGGAGGTAACGCCAATTCGTAAGCTATTTTGCCAATACGCTTTAGGATTTTAAAAGGTCCGACATATCTTGGGTTTAGCTTCCCTTTCTTCCCAAACCTCGTTAGTCCTTTCCACGGTGATACTTTCAATAATACCAAGCTTCCTTCTTCAAATTTCATGTCTTTTCTTGACTGGTCTGCATATTTCCTTTGACGATCTTGTGCGGCTATTAATCTTTTCTGGATAAGTTCAACAACTTCCTTTGTCTGCTGTACCAGTTCAGGTCCAAGTATCTTGCGTTCTCCTACTTCGTCCCAATATATTGGAGATCTACATTTGCGTCCATAAAGGGCTTCATAGGGTGGCATTCCAATGCTGGCATGACAACTGTTGTTGTAAGCAAACTCTACCAGGGGTAAATGTTCATCCCAACTTCCTTTGAAATCAATCGCACAAACACGTAACATATCCTCGATTGTCTGGATCGTTCTTTCACTTTGGCCATCCGTTTGGGGGTGATAGGCCGTACTCTTATTCAATCTTGTTCCCAAACATTCTTGAAAACTCTTCCAGAATCTTGAATTAAACCTTGGATCTCTATCAGATACGATAGACACTGGAACTCCATGACGAACTACGATCTCTTTCAAGTACATATGAACTAACTTGTCGAGCGAAAATCTTTCATTTATAGGCAGAAAATGAGCTGACTTGGTAAGTCTATCTATTATAACCCAAATGGCATCATGATTAGCCCTTGTCCTTGGTAATCCAACTATGAAATCCATGGTAATATGTTCCCACTTCCACTCTGGAATCTCCAATGGCTGTAGCAATCCGCTTGGTCTCTGATGCTCTGCTTTAACTCTCTGACAGGTATAGCATTTTCTAACCCATTCCGCAATTTCCCTTTTCATATCTGGCCACCAATAATTCTTCTTTAAATCTCTGTACATTTTGGTACTCCCTGGATGGATGGAATATCTTGAACTATGTGCCTCTTGTAAAATTTCATTTTTTAGCTCCGTCACTGGTGGAATCCAAATTCTTGAAGAAAACCTAAGAATACCTTGATTATCTTGTTGCGTGCATAATTCCTCACCTACCAAACTATTTATATCTTAGTCCATTACCTCTTTCTGGCATTTCTTTATTTTCTCCAATAACTTCGGTTGGAAAATCATACCGTACACTTTTACTTCCTCAGGCTTGCAAATTTTAATCTCCAATTCCAATTTTTGAAATTCTTTATATATCTCTTCAGGTACGGATAACACATTTAACTTTTCCTTCCGACTTAACGTATCTGCTACAACGTTCGCTTTATCGGGATGATAATTAATCGAGCAATCATAATCCTTGATCAATTCTAACATCTCCTTTGTCTCATATTAAGTTCCTTCTGGGTAAATATATATTTCAAACTTTTGTGATCCGTGAAAATCTCACATTTTTCTCCATACAAATAATGTCTCCAAATCTTCAAAGCAAACACTATGGCTGCTAACTCCAAATCATGAGTAGGGTACTTCTGTTCGTGTGGTTTCAATTGCCTTGACGCATACGCAATCACCTTGTCGTGCTGCATAAGAACACATCCTAATCCTTTGTAAGAAGCATCGCTATAAATTACGAAATTCCCTTGATCGTCTGGAAGTGACAAAACAGGTGTCGTGATTAATCTCCGCTTCAATTCCTGAAAACTTTCTTCGCACTTGTCGTTCCATATAAACTTTTCATTCTTTCGTGTAAGCTTTGTCAATGGTGTTGCAATTCTTGAGAAATTCTGAACGAATCGTCGATAATATCCTGCCAATCCCAAGAAACTTCTTACCTCAGTGGGTGTTCTTGGTCTTTCCCAATTCGTAATTGCCTCGATCTTTGCCGGGTCCACTTTGATCCCTTCATTACTGACTATGTGTCCTAAGAACTGAACATCCTGTAGCCAAAACTCACACTTCGACAATTTAGCATATAACTTCTTTTTCCTTAAAATCTCCAAAGTTGTCCTTAAATGTTCCGCATGATCCTCCTCCGTCTTTGAATAGATCAAAATATCATCTATAAATACTATAACGAACTTGTCCAAATATTCTTTGAAAATTCTGTTCATCGGGTCCATAAACGCTGCTGGGGCGTTGGTCAATCCAAAAGACATCACTAAAAACTCGTAATGTCCATACCTTGTTCTGAAAGCTGTCTTTGGTATATCTTCTGGTTTGATCTTCAGTTGATGATATCCCGATCTTAAATCAATTTTGGAGAAATACTTGGCTCCCTTTAATTGGTCAAACAAATCATCAATTCTGGGTAACGGATACTTATTCTTGATTGTCAACTTGTTGAGCTCCTTATAGTCGATGCACAGTCTCATGCTTCCATCTTTCTTCTTGACAAATAATACCGGTGTACCCCACGGGGATACGCTGGGTCTGATTACTCCTTTCTCTAACAGCTCTTGTAATTGCTTTGCTAACTCTTTCATCTCAACGGGCGCCATTCTATACGAGGCCTTGGATACTGGTTCGGTTCCAGGTGCTAAGTCGATTGCAAATTCAATTTCTCTATCTGGAGGAAGTCCTGGTAACTCGTCGGGAAACACGTCTGAAAATTCCTTCACAACTAAAATATCTTCAAGTTTTGCTGGCTCCTGACTTCTGTCGATCACATATGCTACGAAATGCTCACATCCTTGTCGTAGTAACTTCTTCGCTTGAATCATCGTTAAGAACTTCTTTACCTGCTTCTGTCCTTTGAACGTTACTATTCTTTCGTCTGGCGTTTTCACCATTACTTTCTTATTTCGACAATCTATCTGAGCATCATTCTTGGATAACCAATCCATCCCTAATATAATGTCAAATTATCCTAACTTAAACGGTATCAAATCTACACAAAACTTACTACCAGAAATCTCAATCTCACAATTCCCATAAACTTGGTTAACAGTTACACGTTCTTGATTTGCTAATTCCACAGTCATTATTTCATTTAAGCACTCAACTGGACAATTTAATTTACTAACAAAATCTTGTGAAACAAACGATCGAGTTGCTCCCGAATCTATAAACACTTTGGCACATAAAGAATTCACATTAAGCGTACCTGCCACGACATCCACATCCTGGATCGCATCCTTCACCGACATGTCAAAAACTCTAGCCCTCGGAGTCTCATTCACTGTTGGGGTAGATCCCAAATTCTCAATGCATTACTAACTGGGGCTGGTGTCTTGCAATCCCTGGCCATATGTCCTGGCTTCCCACATTTAAAGCATGTGAATCCAATGACTGGAACCTTCACTGCTGGATTCCAGATAGGCTGATCCTTATTTGCTGGCTCTCTTGCTGGCTGATTTCGGCACTCCCTCGAGTAGTGTCCTTTCTGGTTGCATTTAAAACATACCACATTCAACTTGTTACAAACTCCTCCATGCTTCTTTCCACATACTTGACAATCTGGAAAAGTTAATCTCAACTGATTCGGCTGATTCACATTAGCTGGACGATTGCCCTGGCCTCCGTCTCCTGCATTTTGTCTCCTGAAATTAAAATTTCTCCCTGGCTGAAACTTGCCCTTCTTAAAATTTGGAAACTTCCCTGTTTGTGACTGACCCTCACTTCCCTCAACTTTCCTTTTCTTGCTTTCCTTTTCTTTCTGTAACATCTCACTCTCTGTCTCTGCGATCATAGCTTTCTGTACAACCCCGGCATAGGTATCCAATTCAAAATAGCTACCTTCCCTCTGATCCATGGCTTCAAATCTTGCTGGAATCTCTTAGCTTTCTTTCTATCAGTATCAACATACGATGGCACATACCTTGACAATTCCTCAAACTTCCCCTCATAATCTGTTACCGACATGTTCCCTTGCTTTAATTCTAAAAACTTCAGCTCCATTTGATCCTGAACAAACTGAGGAAAATACTTTTCTAAAAACAATTCCTTAAACCTTTCCCAAGTAATAACATTTGTGCTTTCCAATGTCTTCACCATCTCCCACCAATAGGTGGCCTCATTCTTCAGATAGTAACTTGCAAATTCAACCTTCTGCTCCTCTTTCACTTTTACTAAGGCAAATGCCTTTTCTATTTCCTTTAACCACACATTTGCTTCAATTGGCTCTAAGGAACCCTTGAATTCTGGTGGGTTTACTGCCTGAAAAGTTTTGAAAGTTACCTGGGGATTGGTCTGTCTCTGCTGTTGTTGTGCCAGGTGAACTGTTTGTTGGGCCAGGATTTGAAGAATCTGGGCTATTGCTGGGTCCATGGGTCCTGGGTTCACATTTGGATTTATATTATCTTGGTTATTATTGTTGTTGGTTTCTTCATTCTGGGTGTTGGTGCGGGTATTTCTTTTGGGAGGCATTTTTTGTAAAGAATCAATCAATTTATTTAGCTTTTGAATCAAATCTTTGTATAAAAGAAAAGTTTTGTAGCATAGAAATATCTCTTTTTGAAAACAGTTGTAACTAAGTAAATTGCATGCTTCTTTACAGAATATAAATAGTTATGGAAAACAGGGTACATGGTATCACAGGGTATACTGGAGCAATAAATAAGGTAAAGTAAAATAGGTGCGATAAAGTAAATGACAGTGTTGGAAAGGAAAAAGGTACTGATATATATAGATCAAAAGTTTTAGGTAGTACAAGCGTAAAGACGCTTCGGAAGTAAAAGCAAAAGGGTACAATAACCTACTCACTAGTCAACATCGCTAGTCTATAAATATAACTCAAAAGTCTACTGATACACACTACACACTACTGTACATACTACATAACCATAACAACACTGCTCAGCATCTCCATTTCAGAATCTCTGGCTCATAGCAAATCTGGACCTCCTATCTCCTCAAGCTCTTCTAGAACCCATTTAGCCCATTCCACTAGGAAATCAGGGGTGATGTCCTCATGTGTAGCCTCAGCAATCCTCATAGCAGCTGCTCTACGAAATACCTGGAGCCTCTCCCTAAGTCGCCTCTCACCACTCCCCATCTCTCTGGTACGTATGATATGCAATAACTCCTGGATCTGACCCTGTAGGAATCGCTGCTCCATAAGGCAAGCCTCAAACTGATGATATGGGATAGGATAGGAAGAGAACTGGAAAGGTACTCCTGAGACTGAATGACTAGTAAAGCCTGAATCAGCAGGTGGGGGTCCTCTGACAGGTGGCCTCATACCTGGAGGTGGAATAGCCTGCAGTGGTACGGGCTGCAACACCGGTGGAGGTAGAATAGCCAATGCTGGTGAAACAACAGGACGTGGATCCGATGCTGGTGCTCCAACTGAAGGCTCTGAGTGATCAGCTGATACGGGAATAAAAGAGTCAGCCATCTCTACTATCTGAAATCATATTGTAATATAAGAATCTCGTACCACGACGTAAACTATACTAATACCGATTATACCATAACACTCAACCTCTCGACGTTCTATCATCCTATACCTTACTTCTAATCCTATCCCTCTACCCATTCCCCTCAACCTAGGCTTGTGTCAGTGACTTATAACCTGTAGCTTTGATACCAAACCTGTGGCGCCCTCCAAACCCGGGTCAGAAGTTTGGGGTCCACACACACACCTTAATTATAACCTGCTTATAACAATAATAAAGATAATAATAATATATGCAGTGACCCTACTTACCAACCACCACGGACCGCAACAGGTTAAAGTATGCACACAAGCCAAACATACTAATATATTACAAACCGTTCAAATCCCAACTATTTCAAACTCACACTGAGTATTAAGCATTATTACAAACTTTTACAAACTTAAATTATCCCAAAAGAAGCCTACTAGCTTAGCTTCCTCAACCTGAACCCCTAGCTCTCGCGCTGGACTGGGGATCCTTGCTACCAACTGGTTCCTTTTTAACTGGAAAGAATATAAACAACATCGCACAAATGAGCTAACTAGCTCAGCAAGTCACAATGACAAAACTGAGAATAATGATCATCAGGTGAATATGATTATGATATCAAGTGAATAATGGATTATGATTTAGAATTGGATATTATACTTTTAATTTAAAAACCAAGGTTAGGCTTCTGATCAGTCACGCACTAACCCCGAGCAAGGCACACAGCATTGCTCTAACTACTGGATCCAAGGCACACATTGGCCTAACTTGACCATTATATGGTCTGACCACGAATCTGGTCCATAATTTTATAAAAAACAATCCAATTCTAACATAATAACATAATATGCAATAATAAACAATAACTGAAATCATTAACAACAATAAATGTTTAACAAGGAAAGGGTTTCAATCCTTGTAAGGATCAACAAGGTACTTTCAAAGCTTGAATGTTGGGTAATGAAAGAATTGGATAACAAAGGAAACAACATTTCAGGGTTTCAAGGATTTGGTCTTTCAAAGCATAAGATATCATGGATTGAGTATATAATAATTCAGTTCAGTGTCTGGTATTTAGTTTGTATGTATTTGTGGAGTAGTATCGTAGATTTGTGGTTCGTGTTTGGGTATACAGTAATCAATGGCTTAGAAAGAATATGGTTCATGGCTCAAGAACAATAACTGAAATCAGGATTTAGGTTTCTGTGCTTCAAAGCACTTGAAATGTCAACAAGACTATCAAGAATTACAATATCTCGAGAAAGTTCAGAACACTTGCCTGGTATTAGCTTACTACTCTGCACTCGCTTCCAATCACAACCGTCTTACTCCTCAACTATCTGTTTCCCTTTCCTACGTCTTGCCTCTTCTGCTCACATAGCATACGCATCTATCAATAATTTACTCATGGAATTCTATTCAACACATACTTCTATCTACCCTTCGTTTTACCCAAATCCGATTAACGGATTGAAAGTTATGCAATAATCAAGTAAACACTGAATATATAGACCGATAGTCAATTAATAAGTCACATATAGCACATAATACATCACGTAATCAATGATATATTATTTATAAAGAAGTCTCGGGTCATAAATAGGCTTTCTGGTATTTAAAATGATTTTTAAAACATTTTTCGGAATTAAAACGGGTCGTTGGATCAATTTCGGGTTAATAAACAGGGTTCGGTTGGCCAATTCTGGCTCCGAAATAATTTTAGAATAATTATCCAGCCTTGGAAATAATTTAGAATAATATTTTAAAGCTCGAAACTGTTTTTCAGAATTTTTAAATCATTTTTAAATAATTAAATCTAATTAAATAATTAATTAAAATCAATTAATAATTAATTAAATCAATTAATCAATTAATTGACCAATTAATTGACCAATTAATCAATTATAAATTAACTGAAATTAATTAACTAATTAATTTAGATTTATTTGTGAATTAAAAATAATTTTCAGAATTAAAATAATAATTTTTAGAATTTTCAGAAATTAAAAATGAGTTTTTATAATAAAAATAAATAGGAAATATGATTTTTAAACATTTTTAAAACAAAAATCCAATTTTTGCAAAGTCTGGAAACTACAGGGACTAAACTGCATCGTTTTCAAAACTTCAGGGACCAAACTACAATTTTGCAGTCCAGTCGCCGGAAAAATTCGGGGATGGCCGGAGAACACGTTCCCGGCTTTCTCACCCCACCAACACCTCCAGATCACATCTACACAACACCAGGAACACAACCATGCAATCAATTCATCCTAACAATCCCTGAGTTGGCCGGAATTTGGCCGTGAAATTTTCCAGTTTCCGGCGAACATCGGAAAACTTCAAAACACAACTCCCTTCTCTACAGACCTCGTTGGTTCATGAAACTTATACGACTAGATTACAAATTTCACAGAGAACACAACCCACTATAACACAACATCAATCTATCACAGAATAAGAAACCCCCAAATTTCAATTAAGAACATTCATACGGGTTATAAACCCTAATTTTGAAATTCGAAAATCAAACTCAAATTTGAACATGTTATTGAACTCCAAATTAGATGTATGACATCTGAAAATCATTAGGAAAACAAGCTCTACTACATGCAATCATCAAATCATACAAACAATCATCCGAACAAAAATTCCTATTTTTAATAAAATAAATTCGAAAATAATTAAATTTTTAGAAAAATAACCTTGATTTATGCAGTGAAACAAAGCTCAGAATCTGATAGAACACTTCAAATCCTTCATTTTGGTTACTCAAGCTTTGAAAACAGAGATCGGTAACGCCTTCGTTTTACTGTTTGATTCTTAGAACAGTTTTAGGAAATTAGGGTTTTTCTCTGAAAATTATATAATTATCTGTCTGTAAATGATTTTGATACGAAATAAAATACGGTAAAAGGCTATTTATAATTACGGAAAATTAGTATCCCGTTGGATCATTCCGGATATAAAACGGTACGTTTATTTGTAAAAACTGATCCAAACGGTATCGGTTTTCGGGATAATTATCCAAATCAGTACAATTTGTACTTCGGTCTTGGTCTCAGCGCCTGGTTACACGTATTACGAAGTGATAATTGTGATAGTTTAATAAAAAGCTCCCGTTTATCGAAAATACGGGTTTTATTGATTTACCGAAATAAATATTGTATCGAAAATGTTGCGCCGGGACCCGCGCAGGACAAACCGTACGCCGGATCGAAAAAGTCGAAACATGGAATATGCTCGGAATATTACAATTAGGTTAGGAAGGAGTTCTCGAAAGAGTTTCGGGTTCCAAAAACGTAACAACGGTTGACGTCGGTTGGTTCCCGTTTTTATAAAATAGATTTTAATTACCCGGAAAAAGATTTCAGAAATTTCATATGATTCTTATAAATCCATAAACCAACATAAAAATAATTAGGAAGATATGACAATTATCTATATTTTATTTTGGACATATAAAAATTAAAATACTCAATTAATATTATTTTTGAATATTCGAGTACAGATAACACTTAACAATTAGCTCACAGAATAGATACTGAACACACATAATAATTATATAATAGCAAAAATAATTACACGATATATCCCGGATATTACAAAAGAAGTTCTTCAAGAAAGGTGGAAGTACTTATAAAAAGGGTATCAGAAAATCTGAAGGCAGAGGAGGAAAGTCTGACAGAGGAGATTACTCAAATGTCAAATGCTACAATTGTGGTGAGAAAGGCCACATATCTCCTGACTGCAAGAAAGGAAAAAGTGACAAAGGCAAGGCACTTGTCACAAAGAAGAAAAGCTGGATAGACTCTTCAGATTCTGAAGATGAGGCGAACTATGCCTTGATGGCAAATGCTGATGGCAGCCCTGAAACTGCTGAATTAAAGGTACCTTAAACAACTTATGCCTTTCATACTGATGATATTACTGAGTTGAGATTATATCTTAAACCATGTTTATTAGCTACAGAGATCAAACTTTAACATGTGAAAGATTAACTTCTGAAAATCTTGCTTATAAGAAAAGGAATGATTATTTAGAAAAGGAGTTAGTTATGTTCCATCTAACTCAGAAAGTGAGAGATGATGCTTTTTATGTTAGAGATGAATTGCTAAAATTGAATAAATCTCTCAAAACTGAGTTTGAAAAAGAAAAAGAGATTATCAGGACTTGGACTAACTCTGGCAGAACAACTCAGAATATATTAAGTAGTGGAAACTGGAAAGAGGGCTTAGGTTATGGAGATGACAAAAGTGAAAAAGGAACTGAACAAATTGAGCTAATTGTTGTTAAACAAACTGTTAAGCCAAAGGTAAATCCTGTTAAGTTTGTAGCTAAATCTGTAAAGTCTGATTTTGAAAAGATGAAAGTGTCCAAGACAGAAGTTAAGGTGAAGTCAACTTCTGACAAATTAGAACAGGATATACCAACTAAAGTCAACATAGGCTTAATGACAAAGAAGCAGCTTAAGCATAAGCTGAAAGAAATAAGGAATGTCAACAAGGTTAAGGCAGCTAGGAAAAATAGGAATGGAAAGGAAGGTGTGAATAAAAGCAATAATTATATGCCTGTTTCTAATGCTCCTAGAAAGAAATGTTATAACTGTGGAAACTCTAACCATCTTGCCTCTTTTTGCATGAAGAATAAGAATATAAACTCTTTATCTCCTAAGTCAGGAGTTAAGAGTCAGTCTGTTAGGTTTAAGCCACAAAATCCTTGTTTTCATTATGGTAGTTTATGGTATTCCATTTATACTTGTAAAGAATATCATAGTTTATACTATGATTATTATCACATAAAACCTTCTTTGAAGAAAGTTGCTTTAATTCCTTCTAGTGTAAAATATGATGCAAAGTCTGATATAAGTTCTGATAAACAGCATGTTAGCATAAACTCTGATATTAAATCCGCTGCAAATACTAACAAACTTAAAAAGGCCAAAGGATCCAAGCAAGTCTGGGTCCTTAAAACTAACCATTAGTGGTCTTTGTGATTGCAGGGCAACAGGAGAAACATCCTAGTACTAGATAGTGGATGTTCAGGACATATGACTGGAAATAAAGCCCCGCTCTCAGACTTTGTGGAGAAAGTTGGCCCAGAAGTTTCTTATGGAGATGGAAATATGGGAAAAACTCTGGGATATGGCAATATTAATCTTGGGAATGTCATCATTGAAATAGCAGCTCTTGTCTCAGGACTTAAACACAATCTGTTAAGTGTGAGTCAAATCTGCGACAGAGGTTATCATGTGGATTTCTTCGAAGAACAATGTGAAGTTGGAAGCAATTCTACATGCAAAGTGGTTCTGAAAGGTTACAGGCATGGTAACATTTATGAAGCCAGACTTTCAACAAGTACTGATGGTTCTGCAATCTGTATGTTGAGTAGAGCATCAATTGAAGAAAGCTGGAATTGGCACAAAAGACTCTCTCATTTAAACTTTAACAATATAAATGAGCTTGTAAAGAAAGATCTTGTGAGAGGATTTCCAAAATCAGTATTTTCTCCTGATGGCCTTTGTGATTCATGTTAAAAGGCAAAACAAAGAAAATCTTCTTTCAAGAGCAAAACTGAGTCATCAATTCTTGAGCCTTATCACCAACTGCATGTTGATCTATTTGGTACAATCAATCTCATGTCTATTGCAAAGAAGAAATATGCTATAATTATAGTGGATGAGTTCACAAGGTACAACTGGGTGTACTTCTTGCACAAGAAGAAGGAAACTGCATTTACTCTAACTGATCATGTCAGATAGCTGGATAAGTTGGTCAAAGATTCTGTTAAAATTATAAGAAGTGATAATGGCACTGAGTTCAAGAATTCAATCATGGAAGAGTTCTACAAAGAGCATGGAATGAAACAGGAATTTTCTGCACCTGGAACTCCACAGCAAAATGGAGTTGTAGAAAAAAAGAACAGGACTCTCATTGAAGCTGCACGACTATGCTTGATGAAGCAAAGCTGTCAACCTACTTTTGGGCTGAAGCTGTGCAGACTGCTTGTTTTACACAGAATACAACAATCATAAACAAGCATGAAAAAAGACCATATCATATGGTGAAGAAAAAAAGCCAAAACTGAAATACTTTCATGTATTTGGTTGCAAGTGTTTTGTTCTTAAGACTCATCCTGAACAGCTGTCAAAATTTGGTCTAAAAGCTGATGAAGGAATTTTTGTTGGATATCCACTTTCCACAAAAGCCTTCAGAGTCTACAATTTAAGAACAAGGGTTGTCATGGAATCTATCAATGTATCTTTTGATGACAAGAAGATTACTGGACTTGAAGATTTCAATGATCATGATCAGCTGAGATTTGAAAATGAAGACTTAAATTTTGATTCTGTAAATTCTGATGACTTAAACTCTGAACCTGTAAGTACAGATGTCATTGAATACATTTAAGGAACTTTCCTTAACAACTTCAAATCCTGAAGGATCCAAGTCAAACTTTGAAGTCTCAGAGAGCATAACTACACGGGGAGCATCAGAAAATGCTGATGGAGACAACATGGATCATGGGGGAGGATCCAGTTCTAGAAGTCAACTTCAATCTGCAAGGAAGTGGACCAAATCACATACAACTGACTTAATTATTGGAGATTCTGAAGCAGGTGTCAGAACTAGAACTGCAACATCAAATGAATGTCTCTATCATTCTTTTCTATCTCAGACTGAACCAAAGAATGTGGAAGAAGCTCTTCAAGATGCTGATTGGGTGCAAGCAATGCAGGAAGAGTTAAATGAATTTGAAAGAAATAAAGTTTGGACCCTAGTGCCAAGACCAAAAAAATAGATCAGTTGTTGGCACAAAATGGGTGTTCAGAAACAAAACTGATAGTGATGGCATAATTACAAGGAATAAAGCAAGGCTGGTTGCTAAAGGCTACTCTCAATATGAGGGTATTGATTATGATGAAACATTTGCACCAGTTACTAGATTAGAAGCCAAAAGGATCTTTTTGGCTTATGCTGCTCACAAAAAGTTTAAAGTCTTTCAAATGGATGTGAAAAGTGCTTTTCTTAATGGAGAATTGGAAGTTGCCAATTTCTTGGAGGCGGTTTGGTTTCTTAGTTTAGCAAGAAATAGAAGTCAATTTCCAGGTCAACTGCAGAAGCAGAATATATTGTTGTAGGAAGCTGTTGTGCATAGATTCTTTGGATGAAGAATCAGTTACTGGATTATGGGTTAGAATTTTCTAAAATCCCTATTTATTGTGATAATCAAAGTGCTATTGCTATGACAGGTAATCCAGTTCAACACTCAATGACAAAGCACATTAGCATTAGGTACCATTTCATAAGGGAACATGTGATGGAAGGTACAGTGGAATTGCACTTTGTTCCAACAGATCAATAACTAGCAGATATCTTCACAAAACCACTATGTGAAGCTACCTTTACAAGACTGGTAAATGAACTTGGAATGGTTTCAGGTTCTTTCTCTAAATCTGCTTAGTTTTTGTTCTCATGCATCAGACTTTATGATCAGTGTTTACAGATTGCTTTATTTTCATATAATCTGTGCTTAAAATTGAAATTCATTAAATGATGATTGTTATTTGATGTGGATCTTTAAACTCTGATAGTGTTTTGAATGTTCTGTGACTATTCAATCCAATGAGGATAAATGTGCTAGATGTTGACCTAGTAGTCTTTAACATACTAGAAATCCCATGTTTGAAATAGTTGTTTATGTGGAAACTCATTGACACAAGCAAATTCTGATTTTGAGCTTAGTCAAGTTCACTTTGTGTATCTTATTACTAAGTCACAAACTAGATTATTGCTTCTTATCTGTTAGATTCTGATGTCAGTAAATCTTAAGGATGAACTAAATGCTGATAAGCCTCACTTATCAAAAGAAAAGAAAAGAAAAGAAAAGTCAGGTACTCCTTTGAGATCTAGAGTAAATATGTGGAAGGGAAGACCCAAGTGCATTGCTGGTATTAAGTAATATGCATTAGAAAAGCAAATAAATTTTCTTGGTGACTTTTCACATTCTCTGATTACTGGAGAAATACCCTGACAACAGCATAAATTCTGATAAGCAGTCGTGACTCACTTACACTGAGAAGCCACTGTAAAAAGGAATTTCAAAAGATGAATAAAATGAGCACAAACAGTTGAGGTGGACTCGTGCATAAATTTGTTCTATAGTAGACTTCATGATTGATGACAGATTTTAAGCACTTTTCTGAGTTATGCCTTATTTCTAAGATGTACTGAAGTTTATCAGACTTTAATCTTTATCTGATATTCTGCTGAATGTGCACACTTTCACTCCATATGAATGATGAAAATTACTGTGGTGATTAAGTTGTTTTTGACAAACAGTTAAGTGTCATTTGCATAAATTCTGAGGCCAAGTTCTGATGGAAGTTCTGATGATTAAACTCTCACGAAAACAAGTCAGTATTTGTATGAAGAAACACAGAAAAGGATATTCACTTTTTGAGTTCAGAAGCCATATTCTGATGACTAGTAAAATCTGATATAAGTTAAGTTCTGATATTAAATCCTGATAGAATCCTTGATGCTTACATGGCCTTTTTCTTTACTTGACTTATTTGTGGTAAAATCTGAAACAGTCATATTTAAATCAAAATATATTTGGGTAAGATAAAAACAGTCATAATCATTATGGGTTAGTGATAAATGTGTTGGTCTTGAAAAACTGCATGTGCACAGTAATTATTGTTTATTTTACGTGCTCATTAACTCTTGCTTTAAATTTTTACTGACTGTTATTATTACACATCGGTCTAGGGAGATGAGGCATCATTATTTTTTATTCTTAATAGTTAAACAGTCTTTGCGTCTCTTGATAATCCATCGGCTATTTAAATGACTGATCATTCATCAGTAAAATCACATCTTTCAATTTCTCTCAAACAATGGCACATTTTAGTTGGTTTTACTGCTATGGCACAAACACTATGATAATTTTTAGAAATGGAATTCTGACTTATATCCTATCAGCAACATTCCATTCGACATCTGGATTCAACTTCCAGACAACATTAAAAATGATCTGTTGTCTTTCCAAAGAGAAGTTCATCTTCGTATTCTTATACAGCAGGAGCAAATCATTCGTCTTGCTGTTCTCTTTGTTGAAAGTAGGAAGAAGAATTAATTGTCCTCCATCTGTTTCTCTTCACCATCAGCTTTGTCAGGCTTCTTAGACTAGGACTAAGGCTGTTGATGTTAAGAATCTTAGAATAGGACTATCTTGTAATTTTTGCATGTAATCAATAAATTTCATGAAATGTACTCGTTTGATATATTAATGAAATTTTCTTTAATTGCAAGATTTAGTCTCTGTTTCTCAAATTATATGAATGTGCATGTTTAATTGCAATTTGTAAATCTTTACTTCATCTATTTTTAACTTTATCCTTTGATGAATGTTTTGATTATAATTATGGTCAATAATAAATTTTAGTGATGAGGAAACAATTGAAGCACGGGTTCATACATCAGAACCTGTGATAGTTGAAGCTGAGAATGTTACTTCTCAGAAAGAAACTGCAGCTCAAAGTTCTGATACTTTGAAGAAGAAATCTGTAAGTTCTGAAGTTGCTAAAGCAACTCCTTCATTGGAAAGGAGATTGAAGAAAATAAAGGCTAGGAGGTATTTGGCTAAGGCTCCATCAGAAGATACTGAAGAAGCTGAGGAAGGAGATCAGGAATCTTTGATCTCACAAAAACCGATTATCATTGAAGCTCTTCCAGCTCAAGCCAAAAAAACTGCTACTGATACAGTTGTAACCCCTCATATCTCACCTATTAAAGCTACAGATGATGTTGAAGAACACACTGAAAATTCTGAAATAGATATTTATAATTTGAATATACCAAATGTTCTTTATCTGGAAGCTCCATCTACAGAAGCTTAGCAATTTCAAACTCAATTTCAAATTTTAAATGTTGAGATACCATCTACATCAACCACACCAGCTCTGGAGATAAATTCTGATGTTCAGAATTTAAATGAAACTGTTCCTGAATCTCCAGTTGCTTCACACTGTTGTGTTGTCAGAACATAATGAGTCTTCCTCAAGTTCTGAAGACAGTGATTCTGCTGAGACTCCAGTTCCTATACTAGGTAAGGAAGAATTGGTGAAGAAATTTGTTGAAAATGAAGCACCTATTCCTTGGGAGGATACTCACAGAGGTGTGGAGTGGACCAAGAAGTGGAATGACACTGATTTTATTCCAAGTTCTAACATTCTGACAGAGCATATTGTTAAAGCTGATGAGTTGCTCACAAATGCTGATTTCAAGACACAACTCAAGATTACTGTTCTATCTACCAAAAATCTTCAAGGTCTACATTCTTATACTCTTGAGGAGGTTGATACACTAAAGGAACATGCTGACAAGCTAGATTTATAGCTTAAGCTTAACAAGAACAGATATATCAGACCTACTCTTCAAAAATTGAAGCCATTAAGAAGATTCAAGAGAAGCAACAGGCCCAAATTGATGAGGTCCTGGCTAACCAAGTTTCTCAGAAAGCTCAATTGGAAGAAATCCAATCTTTAGTTGAACTTCTTCTTTCTCTCTTACTTCTTGATGATGCCAAAAAGGGGGAGAAGGTAGTTAAGTCGAAATGCTCACCTAGTGAAATACTGAAGAAAAAGGATGATAAAAGTGATGACCAGGGAAACTCTGATAAGAGTAGAGGTCAAGGAAAAGTTCAAGAAAAATCTTCTTCACAGAACAAGTCAAGTTCTGATGTTGTGAATTCTAAAAGACTGAAGTCAAGTTCTGATAAACAAAGTCTGATGTCAAGTTCTGATATTCTGATTTAGTCAGGATCTAAAGACTCTCAGAAGTTTTTACAAACTCTGAAGCCAAAGGGGAATCAGACTACTGTTTATTACAAAAATCCTAAAATCCAAACATTTGATGAGGAGATAGCAAGAAGATTATTTCTAAAACAAAATCCAGGAATGGATTTGGAAACTCTCAAGGAAGAAGAAGCTAGATTTGCTGTTGAGAAGACAAATCTTAAGTCTAAAGCTTCTGATGCAAATAAACCTCCAAGGTCTAAGGAAAAAGGCATTGTGATCAGAGAAAAGTCAAAATCTGAGACTTCAAAGACCAAGACTAGATCATAAACTGAGATTAATCCTAAATCAAAAGGAAAATAAAAGGTTGGTGAACCTTTAAAGATTGAGAAAAAGATAAGTTCTTCCATTACAGTCTATCAAACTATAATGCATGATGATGATTTGATAGAAGATGAAACTGTGCAAATTCTGAAGAATAGAAAGATAATTGAAGAATCCAAAATAACCTTTGACACTGTTCAAGTTGTTCAGGATGAAGAACAACAAGCTACAGAAGAAACAACAAATTCTGATCAAGTTAATTTGTAAAAGATGACAATTGCTGATAAGAAGAAGCTGTTATGGAAGAAAACTACTCCAGTTGAACCAAAATCTAAACTCTTGATGAATCAACTTGCAACATTTGGATTGAGATCCAAGCAACCTAGAGATAAAGCTGGATTAGGTTCTGATGAAGAGAAAATACAAACCGGAGTAGAAGTTACTCTAAGAGATCCTTTCATGTTGACATAAAAACCATATGAACAAATCAAAAAAAAGCACCTTGACAAGGTGTTGTCTACTCAAATCGTGATAGATGCTCATGATAAGGAAAATCTAAAGGAGAAATTGATTTTATTTCTCTATGATGGATTAACTTACAGACTAGCTGATACTGATGTGCTAAAGAAGTCTGTCAGAGAACTTTAACATATTCACTATCTTCTGGAAGTAAAATCTGATGTTACAAGAAGATGGTCAGAATACATTTTGAAGGCTATAAGAGATCTATTCAGAATCTCTGGTACAAAGAATTCTCAGTATATACCAATGATTACTGAAGATGATGGAAGAGAAATTCCTATGCTGAAGAATTCTGCTAAGGTGGAAGTTATTCTGAAAGGAAAATGCTTATGTTATAATGAA
This sequence comes from Apium graveolens, assembly GCF_009905375.1. NCBI lineage: Eukaryota > Viridiplantae > Streptophyta > Magnoliopsida > Apiales > Apiaceae > Apium > Apium graveolens. The sequence continues at coordinate 16,265,447 of NC_133648.1, read as the reverse complement.
AACTCTTCACATCCTAGAGTTATCAGACTTGGTGATGGACTTGAAAGAACATCAATTTAAGCTCTCAGAACTGCCATTTATCAGATTGGTGATAGTAAAGATGAAGAACTGATGCAGGTCAAAGCACAATTAGTTGAAATTCTGAGGAAAGCTGAAGACAAGCTTGTAAGAGATTTTGTTAAGAATCATTATAGATTCAGATTGATCCAGTGAAGTTGGTAAAGCTAAAAGGACTGTAAGTTGTAGTTAATAGTCTTATTAAACTCTTATTGCGTTTGAACTAAAATGTTTTTGACATCATCAAATCTATTAACTTGTATATTTTGCACAATTTACAAGTTGGGGGAGATTGTTAGATATATTTGAGATGTCATGTCTAATATATTTCATGTTTAGTTTTCAGATCTTAACAAACAGGAAATATCAGTACTTACTGGAATCAGTACTTACTGGAAGTCAGAACTTAAGGATATCAGGACTTAGATTATCAGAAGATAATATCAGAAGATGGATATCGGAACTTAAGTACTGGAGGACTAACAGTTAAGAAATGAAGCTGATTTACAGGAAAGAAGATCGGGACTAATACAAAAAGAAGATATGAAGAAGATATGCATGGAAAGAGTTAGAGGACTTAAAGAATTGTATAAGATATCTGATTGATATATTTTAGGAGACATAATTATATTCTATATCAATTAGAAGTTATCTTGTAACTGTGTAATATATAAACACAGACATAGGTTTACACTATATGTGTTATCATTATCGAGAAGATCATACATTGTAACCTAGAAGCTCTCATGATATTTGTTCATCACTGAGAGAGGACAGTTCCATTATAACAGAGTTTATTATATCGAATATATCTGTTTACTGTTACTTGTGTTCGAAATCGATTTGATTGTATTCTACACTATATTCAACCCCCTTTACAGTGTTGTATGACCTAACAGAAAAGATGAAGATTGAAGTTCGAGTACCAAGTGAAAGTAAGGAGCAACTGTACAAAATAACCTTTCAACCAGCATTGATGGAAAAGATTAAAAGATGTCAAGAGGGAGTTATGGGACAAGAATTGGACCTTTAACAAGGGAAGAATTATGTACCCAAAAGGATAATCAAGGTATATTTAGATTCTCTTCTAGAATTTGGATTCCCAATGTGACGTAATTAAAGAAGGAAGTGTTACACGAAGCACACAACTCTCGGTTTTCTATCCACCCTGGTAGCACTAAGATGTACCAAGACTTGAAGAAAAACTTCTGGTGGTGAGGAATGAAGAAGGATATTGCAAATTGGGTTAGCAAATATCACGTGTGCTAGACGGTAAAAGCAGAACATCAACGGCCAAGCGGATTGTTACAACCTTTGAAGATTCCCCAGTGGAAGTGGGAAGAGATTGCAATGGATTTTGTGGTGGGATTTCCAAAGACGAGAGCTAATCACGACGCTATTTGGGTAATCATTGATAGATTGACAAAGTCAGCGCATTTTCTTCCGATCAATGAAAGGTATTCTTTGGAAAGGCTAGTTAAGTTGTATTTGGATGAGATAGTGACCAAGCATGAGTTCCTATATATATTATATCAGATCGAGACCCGAGGTTCAATTCAAGGTTTTGGACCAAGTTCCAAGAATGTCTAGGAACTAAGCTGAATATGAGTACCGCCTATCATCCTCAGACGGATGGTCAAAGTGAGAGAACAATCCAGACCATAGAGGATATGTTAAGAGTTTGTGCTTTGGATTTTAAGGGAAATTGGGACGAACACTTACCTTTGATTGAGTTTTTGTACAACAACGGCTATCATGCCAGCATTGGAATGCCGCCCTACGAAGCTTTATATGAACGTAAGTGTAGATCACCATTATATTTGGATGAAATAGGAGAGAAGAAAGTGTTAGGTCCTGAGCTGGTTCAGCAGACTAAAGTTGCAGTGGCATTGATCCAGAAAAGGTTAGAAGCAGCCCTGGATAGACAGAGAAAGAATGCATATTTGTATCGAAAAGATATGAATTTTGAAGTAGGGTCATTGGTATTTCTAAAAGTATCACCCTGGAAAAGATTAATGCGATTCGGTCAAAAAGGTAAGCTCAGCCCCAGATTTATAGGACCATTTAAAGTTTTGAAGAAAATGGGGAAAGTTGCCTACGAGATAGCGTTGCCGCCACAGTTGCAGCACATCCATAATATGTTCCACCTATCCATGTTGAAACCCTATATTCCTGATTCGAATCAAGTCATAGAATATGAACTGATTGAGCTTCAGCCAGATTTGTCCTATGTTGAACAACCAATCCAAATCTTAGATCGTAAAGAGCGAGTCCTTAGAAATAAGTCGATCCCCATAGTGAAAATACTTTGGATAAATCCTAGAGTAGAAGAGTCTACTTGGGAGTTAGAGTCATACATGCTTGATAAATATCCTCATTTGTTTAGTTAAGTCAGATTCTGGGGACAGAATCTTTTTAAGAGGAAGGATATAACGACTCGTATATCTTTGTATTATTTAAAAGTGTAATTATTGAATAATTAATTAAATAAAATATGTGAGTTAGTTTTGACAGTCGTGTATTGGTTTTTATTGATTATCTGTGATTTATTGGTGAATAGGATGGAATTGCGTAATTAATTATTGAGTGATATTATTTTGTTTCGCTTTTAAAAGTGATTTTATTACAGTTTCATTTTCATAAATATTTGGATTATCTCTAAAATTGTTTTTATGATTTTATAATTTCAATAATTATTTTAAGGATTTTATAAAATTGAGAAATTAATATTTCATTAATTATTTATCTTTAAATGATTTTCTGATTGCATTTATTTGTAAAATCCGTATTTAATTTCATGATTTTTTAAAAATTACGAAACTCATATTTTATGATGTTTATAATATTCTGAGAATTTTAATATTATTTTGGAAATTTTTGGGATTAATTTTACCCGCGCGTTGATTCGTTTAATTGTTAAAAGCGGGTATAAACTGCATTTTAGAAATTGTTTTAAAATTATGAAATTTACGTTTTAATTAACTTTGAGATATTTCTAACATGTTAAGACTATTTTCGTAATTTTCTGAAATTGTTTTATGTGCACCTTGGTCCGATAATTTCGAATTTCGGGGTAAAACATGCCATTAAATTTTCATATTTATCTCTAATACAACGTGTCAGTTTCTCAGAATATGCGTTATCAGGTGTTGCAATTTGCTGAGGAGAGAAAAAATATAAAAAAATAAAATAAAATAAAAACCATTTACCCCCTTACATGTTGCATATGCGCCTCACATCTCTCTTTCTCTCCTTTCTGCTTCTTGTTTCTCTCTCTCGTCTCTCTTGTTTCTCTCGATTCTCTCTCGTTCCTCTCATCCTATCTCCGTTTCTCCTGCTCGGCAGTTTTAGTTCGCCGCCGCGACTTTTTCCGATGAGTTTGTAGTTCTGTTCGGTTGCATGTATATATATCTGTTGTGCTTGTGTGTGGGTGTGTTTGTGGGTGTGAGTGTGGGTGTGTGTATTGCCTCCTGTGGTTCCTCGTTGTCATTTTTGTGTTATGCCGCCTGGTTTTGGCCGATTTCCGGCCGCCCTATTTTGTTCTGGTGGCGCGTGTAGCCATTGTACATGTCTGTTTGATTTTGCAGATTGTTAATTTTGAAATTTTATATTAACTTTATTGCAATTTCTGCAGGATTTTAATTTTAAATAATATTCTTGAAATGAATATTTCGTTGCGGAAAATTATTTTAATCGGTGAAATTTTTGTGTTGGAACCCGAATAATCGGGTGCCCCAAAAATTTTGCCGCTGTCAGCGATGAATTTTATGAGCGGACGGTGGACCGTGATGATCGTTATCTGAGTCCTACTTTTATAAAATAAATAAAATATTTCGTAACTGGTCCTACACGTAAATTATTGTGAAATTGTGGAAATTATTTTGCGATGTAAATTGTGGATTGTTATGAATATTGACGTCGATTGTGATCGACGAGTAGGCTTATAAACAGAAAAGTTGCTGCCAAAATTTTCTAAAAAATTATTTTAAATACGAGAAACGTACTTTATAATACGAAGCATTTTACCCTTGTATGAAAATGGATTACGTGATTATGTGTATAATTATTATACGAGTCGGGTTATCGAATTGGGTTATTAGGATTCGAGGATATCAAGCATGTCGATATAACTAATTAGAGTATTCTCTTACTGTAGATCCCGGTCAAGTCTCGCAAGGAATAAAGTCAGCATGAAAGTTACCTAGGATTTTTGTAAAGGGTTGCAAGGCAAGTACCCTGACCATTCTTTTATGGTTCAGTACATATGAATAGGCTATTGTTTTAATTTCGTAAAGGAATAGAAACGTTATAAGTTACGTATCCCCTGTAGTTATAAATAATTATTTTCAAACCTGTTTTTGGGAAAAGTAACTTCGAAAGATACATATCTTGAATGAAAATGATTTATGAACCAATTTTACATGTGCTGTTAAAATGAATGGTTTTGAAATGAGATAGGTACAAGTATTTTGAAAACTGGATAAAACGGTCATATATGGGATACATATGGGCAAGAGTGACCTATTGAGGTTGCGTAAGAGGCTTACTCGGTTGCGCGCATTTCATAACCGATTAGTCCAGCAGGTCAGAGACCTAGCTAGTCTCTGAGTTCCGGAACAATTGTATGGGATGGCAGTTGGAGCCATCTAGTGTTGATAGCCCGATCAGCTGTCTTCACATATCTGTTACGTATCTGATTTGGTTTTGCAATTCACGTAAAGGAATAAGTGATTGATACCGTTGATAAATAAATATGAATAACATGCTAAAATTGGACTCTGGTACAACTACGTTTGTTTTTTTAAATGCATGCTAGTCAGTGATATCCAGTTTCTTTTATTTATTGATGCTCGAACTGATTTAGAGATTAGAAATTTCATGCTGATTTACAGTTTTGTTCCTATAATTATTTACTTTACTATTTTTATCTTGATATTTATATGTTGGTACTGCTGAACGATTATGCTCACCCATGCTGTTAGGTCCCAATATTTTTGTAGAAGGGGGGTTGAATACAAACTATACCGTTTAATCGAATAAAATATGGAATAAAAAAGTGAAACAAAATTCAAGTTAAATAAAACTATTATTAAACTTGAAAGGTGTTACAACAACGGTATCGTTTACAAGGGATTAATCTCAAATAAATTATTCCAAATCTAGAATAAATTCGACATGAACTTTTTCTATTATTGAAATAAAAAGATAAAATGCTAAAAGCAATTTGAGATTAAGTTCTAGGGATTTTGATCCGCTAGATAGTTACACAAGAACAAGAGAAGGATTTCTAGTGGTTTAGATTTAACAATAAATACTAGAAATTAATGTCCTGAGAAATTGCAATAAGTTCTCTGCTTTTTTTTGTTCTGTGTTCTTCAGTTGGTTGAGATATTTAATTGTCTTCTGTTGAAAATCAGCTTCTGTACTTAAGTAATCAAACAACCACTTGATTTGTTGGCAAGACAATCCTTTTGAACTAGCAAGACAATCGGTGAGACTATTGATTGAACTGGCAAGACTATCAGCAAGACAATCTAAAAAGACTTGGAAAGACTTTCGGTATGACAATCCAATTGTCATACCAGTTCAAATATTTGTCTTGCTGAGTTAATTTTGAATATTAATTCAAAATCATTTCTGAAAAATGCATAATATTAATTCAGAATTAATTAACCAATTAATTCAATTAATCAATAAATTAATCTTTGCAGCTATAATTTATTTTCTTAATTAAATTATATGGCTTAATTAATTAATAGAGAATTAATACTATTCTTGAAGAGCAACCACTCTTCTGACAATCTTCTGAAAATCATGAATCCATTTCACCACTTCAATGTTGACACTCGATGTACTGTCTGGTTCATGAATGACTAACTTCTGTGATGTTTCTTCATGTCTTGATTTTCTTTAGATTAAATCCCTGTAATTAATTGATACCCTGACGAGATCTCTGTCACTTGATTAAATCCACAATCTTGATTTATATCACTGAGGCTTGATCAATTTCTTGAGCTTCTTCCAATGAATTAAGTCCTCAAGTCTGTAGATGAACAATGTTACTTAATCCTTTGACATATGTTACTTAGTGAGATCTTTTTGACGATAGAACCACTATTTACTTGTTACATCCTTATTTGAGTTGAGTTAAATCCTCGAATAAACAAATAGGCTATGACATATGCATTTCAATCTCCCCCTATTTGTTTGTTAGACAATAATAACAAATACCTAGAGGATAACTCAACTAACAAATAAGAAAAAGATATAAACAGTAATGCAAAGTAAATAGCAGAAAAGTTCTGGATTATATTTAACATTTTCCAGATTCCAAAAGAAATTTACAAGTGAATACAAGATAGACGTTCCTCTAGACTGAACATATGACTACATTTGTCTATCTTGATTCATAAAGCTCTAAGCATATTACATTAAGTTTTGAGCTACTTGAATCCAGTTGTCTTCCCTTCCGAATTCACCTTCTTCCAAATCTTGAAGCAACTCCTTGTCAAAGACACGATCCTTTTCTGAAGTGAAGCTGGCTAGTCTGACTGGTTGAACTCCAACTGACTTCAGCTTATTCTTAAACTGATTATACCTTTTAATGTTCTTTTCACAATAAGCTTGAATCAGATCAGCAGCTTTAGTTTTCAACTCAGATGAGTATCCAGCAGTTCTTAAGTGATGTTCCATCCAGACAAGATGCTTAGCAGAGTAGTCTTTAAGGGATTGTGAATCGAGCTGGAAGATTTGAAGACAGTCTGACTTAAAGAATCTTACTTGAAAAGGCAAGTTGACCACTTGAGGACTAGCCCTATTAGCAAACTCTTTTAGCCTTTCACGAAGGACTTCATTCAATTCTGAGCTTCTTTTGACTTTGTTGAGAAGAACCCAAATCTCTGATAAAGAACGATTCTCAAACAGATGAAGTGATACCTTGAAAGATCCTTCACTCTGACAATATACAAATATGCTCATTTCATTTAGAGATCTGTCATAAGCAGTTGTAATCCTTGAGACTTCAGTCTTGATAGCACTCATGTACACAACATTGTTTGGATTAGAAATTTCCAACCTGTCGAGAAGATGTAGAAACTCCCTATCATTGTTTGTACTCAGTTGAGGTATATCAATAACTCTTCTTGCTTCATCCCATTTTTCACCAATCTTCAGTTTGATATCTCTTCTTCTTTCTTTAGATTTAATGTCATGAAGACGTTGCTTTTCAAGAGTTTCTATTCATTGGATGTCTTTCCTCATGTCAATGATCTGAGATATCTTTTTAAGTTCAGCTTCTTTTCTCTTCAACTCTGACTGCTGCTGCTGAAATTCCTTCTCAAAAACAGGATCCACTTGAGCTTCCTCCTCCCATTCTTCAAAATTACTTTCCTCCTCAGCTTCAAAGAAACCATCTTTATCTTCCAAGACTGGTTCAGTGGGAATGTCAAAAATATCAAAGTCATCTTGTTCTCCACTATAGTAGACATCATCAGCTTTCCTTGTGTCTCCAGCAGAAGAATCTTTTTCTTTACCCTTTCCACTTCTCCCTTGCTTCTCCCCCTTAGTTGAGGAATCCTCTACATATTTTCCTTTAGACCCTCCCTGACCTCCATTACCTCCAGAGCCTGAGCCTCCACCAGACGGCCCTTCAAAGAAAGTCCTTTGTTCTTCATAGGGCAGTGAGAATTTTTGATCATGAAATACAAGTGCTCCATCCCTTCATTGAGATGTTCCATGCCCTTTTCTATCTTCACGAATCTGGAAGAGTCCAGTGAATGATTCATTTCAACTAGGTCTTCAAGAGAATTCATTCTAGTATGGAGAGAGCAAAAGTTTGCAATATCGTCGGCTGATAAAGTTGGAGATTCCTGAATGGAATTAAGCTTTGGTATCACAGTGGTCTTGAAAGCTGAGATATCATTTCTAATGAATGCCAGCTGATTATTGACAGAGGTGGAAGAAGAAGCCTGACTTTTTACAAGTTGTTCTTTCAGATGTAACACCCCCAGATCCGGGGTCGGGGATCCGGGTCGTTACGAGTTCCATTTCCCTTAATAACACCCAATCTTAATAATTACTCAACTACTCTGTATTGTGACCCCACAATAAACACACACACCACACGTTATAGTCTCAGAGATGAATATCCAAAAATAATCACAAGTCGTTTTATTCCACAATTATATGCCAATACACCTTAAAAAGGTTTCTGAATAAATTTACATTTTTTTGCCATTATTACAATTCATAAATATACATAATCTGGTACATCAAAAGTTGAAAGCCTAGCCTATTGGTAGTTCCTACCTCAGCTATGGCGGCATCAGTGCTTCTAGAAAACTGCGGAACGTCTCCTAATCTCTTGCGAATCGGGAGCTTGGTCCGGTTCATCTTGTCTATCTGATGTTGTGTGATGAAAGAAGAAAGCAAGGGTGAGCAGCAAGCCCACCAAAATAATATGTATAATGATTAACAATATATGAGCCTTCTCATAGTACTCATGAAAGTCTTGGTCAAAAGAAATGAACCAAGTTGATATCTTAATGCGATGAAGTCGCAAAATATTCAGTATATATATATACATATATACTTTTCAAAATATTGGAAGTCCTCTTCCATGCACAATATACACAAAGTCCCAGTGTATAACTATATAAAAAAAAATATCGTTGCAAGGTGATCTCATATATCTAACCTTGTCTCAACGTTTTTCTGAAAATCTTTGTCATTCATAAGACAATTATTAATTAGATATAAGTTTAAAAGATGAAGTTACAAGATACCCCAATATACTTATATATTTCCCAAATACTACTTGAACTACCACCGTTCAAGTTATAATTAGCTTCAAAAGTTCATCACATAGATGAGACTATAAGGCAAGATTTGAATAGATTAAATCTTTAAAATATTATCAAAATAAAATGAAGTTACGAGATACTTCATTTGATGTAAACATCATTTTGAAAACTTGACCCTGCCAACACTCAACAATCGCCCAACCGTAGCCTTTCTATCGAAGTGCTCTGGGTAGTGTTGCAGAAATTATCCAATTGGATGATGAACTCATTACGGGAGTTTGCCGCGCCAGGAAGACCACTTACGATGATCAGTCGTAGTAGTACAACCCCACCATTTTCTACATGTAGAGGAGAACCTGTCGGATTTACTTGTCAACCGAACACTGAACTCCTAAGGAATGGACCGCCTTAGCGGAACTTCCAGGCCATTTGGGCCAATATAATAAGGCTGGGCCGGCGCTACTCGGCCACTTACGCCACTCCTAGTTCAGATGAAATCCATGACTCTGAAATGTAAAGCTTGTCCCCGCTTTCCCCAAGTAGAAACTTGTTGATACGGCTCCACCAAGAAGTCGTATCTATTTGGAAATGAGAACTCACCGATATTTCCCAGGCGATGCCTGTTAATGGATTAACTTGTTCCAAGAATTTTACTTCCCGAGTGTTGGGTAAGTAATCAATTCATTTATCAAAACAGCAACCTTGTTGCGAATATAAAACACACCACAGAGCCGGATCCCTCAGGTTTTGAGCGAGTATTTAAATCCCCTTCGAAAGGAGGATCTTAAAAAAAATGAGTTTTGGGATCCGCTCTAACTTTTAAAAAAATCATTTTGAAGACTCGCAAAACATTTTTAAGAATGTTTGGAGTGAAGCTGATTTAATGAAGTAAATCAGTCCCCAGAATATTTAGAAAATGTCTGAATATTATTATTTAAATAATATTCCCATAAAGAATAATCTTTATAAAATAATTGAAGTAGAAGTTTTAAAACTTATACTTGAAATGAATATTAAATAACCAAAGATATACCTATACGAAAGTACTATCTTTATTTGAATAATCAAAAGTGAGTTTGATTATCGACACCTTATTCTTTAATAAAATAAAGAATATATCTCAGCAAATAATCGGAGTCATAGATCCTCAAATGAATATTCAAATAATATTCAATAAATAAAATAAGCTGAGTCATAAGCCCTCGAATGAATATTCGAAATAATATTCAATAAATAAATAAGCTGAGTCATAAGCCCTCGAATGAATATTATAAATAATATTCATTAAATAAAATAAAGGAGTCATACATCCTCAAATGAATATCCAAGTAATATTCAATAAATAATATAAAGGAGTCATAAGTCCTCGAATGAATATTCAAGATAATATTCATTAATAAAATCAAGTTATCGAATAAACCTTATTCGATTAATAGTTTTGAAAACTATAAACATATATATATATAAATATATATATATAAAATCTACTCGGGATCCTCGACTCCCGGTTTTAGAAAATGTTTTCACCTTTGGGTCCCTATACTAAGGGTATATGCAAATTACTGCTATTCTCTAGCATAGGTATTATCAACTGAACCAACAGATATATTTGGCAAGAATACGAAACAGGCATGCATATATATACCATATCAGCATGCTTCAATATATCGCAACATTTGCTAATTAACCAACATGCATCTATCGCAAGATAATGCATATACATATATACATCACAACAACAGTATAACGGATAGAAAACTTGCCTGAGCGACTGGGGGTTACGAATGGCTCGGGACGAGTCTGGTAACCTATAAACAACAAGTAAGTTGGAATTAAACCAAAGTCACTTGTAAATCTATACTCTAACCAACTCAGACTCTAACGCTCGTTTTGCGCTTACTGATTCTCTTAAGTCACTCGAGTACCCTCGGCTCCACCATTTTTAATAATTTAACCTTTACGAGTTTTAAGGCGATTCCTTCGCGAGTGTCTTACCAACTACCTAACACACTTACCATAAATGTTTCATGCATTAATTAACCCTTTTTGGTCTTTAACCTATGTTTCAAAGTAAGGCGAGGGGAAAAGTTTCGTTCGCGAAACGCCGTTACTTGAAACGGTCATTTCTCCTAAACCGTGCATCGGAATCGAACGAACTACATATCAAAACGAAGCTCGTAACATGAGCTATCTAAACATGGCAGTGGTCATAATCTAGCAGGGGGTTCTCGGGTCCTAATGTTATGCACAAAAACAGTCCAAAGAAAATCGGACGTTACGACGGCTATGTTTACGCGATTACCAATGTTTAAACTACTCCAATTAACCACCAACCAACTCATAACCATCAATACAACAAAACTTCACCTAAACCATACCACATCAGTCCATAATCTCCAAGGTTTTCAACTCAAACAACCACAATCAAGACCTATGAACTATAATCAAGCTTCAATTACCAAAACACTTCCAAATCAAACCAAACTACTAATAATCACAATCCATGCTTCTCATTTCACAACACCAACCATTAAACTTACTAAAAAATAAAGTAAAGGCTAGGGTTTGAAGTTTATACCTTCCTTGGGAGGTGTTAAGTTGCTAGGAAGCCTTAGGGAGCCTCCTACAAGCTTGATCTTTCCAAAGAAATCAAGAACACAAAGTTAGGCTTTGAAGTTTCTAAAAGTCCGATTTAAAGAACTGTCAAAATGAGGGTCTTACCATGATTATTTGGACGAGACTTGTGAACAAGAGTTGTAGGCCATCTCAATACCTTTCCAATGAGCTATAGAACACAATATTTGAGTGAGAAATGAAGGAGATACAGCAGTTTTAGTGTTCTGGTTCTGTTTTGGCCGAGAGCATGAAGAACAATGCCTTGGTTTCTTTTTGATTTTGATGAAAAATGATTTGCTTGGCTTGGTTGGTTTGATTTTTATGTTTGTTTTAGTAAATTACCTAGTTGCCCTTGATTTTGTGTGGTTAAAAAGTCACCACATCTCCTTCCTTTTTTGTCATGCTTGTGTCATCCTCATGATGTCATCCTCCCCTCCTTGTCCTCTTTTTATTGGCTGGATGACATCATCCCCACTAATCCCCTTGATTAACTTCCTAATCGTTTGCCTAATGACCGCTGATCTGTTATACGGTTCGCTTAACTTTCATTTTCGTTTATCGTTTGAGGGATCATACCCGGGATCTTATTACTTAGGTTCCCTTAACCTTTCTCAATATATTATATTCCTTTTATGATCCTCTCCTATAATCCTTTAATTTAAATCCTTTTTATCCTGTTACCTTTTTCTCAAATCTTTCCGTATCTAGTGTATTTCCGGGAAAAATCAAAGTGTTCGGATTTGGATTCTGACGATCTTTACATACACTTATATCCCATATAAAGTACTAATAAAATCTCAGAATATCCATATCAGAACCCCTACATAGTGTGGCATGAAAAGTTTTCTCATTCAGCAAAAACACTATTCATAAGGGTTTCAAAAATTTCCCAAAAATTGGGGTTATTACAGTCTCCCCTCCTTAAAAGGATTCCGTCCCGGAATCAGATAGAAAGTGAATAGGGATACTCTCTTAGCATTGCACTTTCTAACTCTCGAGTAAATTTTCCCACATTGTGGTTCTACCATCAAACTCTTACTAGTTTGATAACCCTTCTCCTAAGCACTCGTTCCTTTTTACTCTATACCCTTCCTGGTTGCTCCATATAGGTTACGTCTGGTTGCATGTCTATGCGCTCATATGCCCCTATTTGTCTGGCATCCGAATTACACTTCCTTAACATTGATACGTGGAACACGTTATGAACTTGCTACAGGTTCGGGGGTAGGGCTAGCTCATATGCTAACTTCCCAAACGTCTTAATATATCCAAGGGTCCAACAAATTGTAGACTTAGCTTTCCTTTCTTTCCGAACCTCATCAATCCTTTTCAAGGGTTTCCAAGGGGATACCTATAACATTACTAGGCCCCCTATTTCATACTCTTTGTCCTTTTTTGAGTCAAATCAGCATACCTCTTATGTCCATCTTGGGTTACTACCAGCCGTCCTCTGATTAGATCTATTATATCCCTGGTCCTTTGGACTACTGCGGGTCCGAGCATCTTGCGCTCTACAACTTCATCCTAACATAAGGGAGATCGACATTATCTTCCCTCAAGGATCTCATAAGGTGACACCTCGATAATGACATATGATCTATTGTCGTGATATAACTAAATCCGCGTTAAGTGATCATTCCAAATTCTTTCAAGTCTATTGCACAGACTCTCATTATAGCGTTTAGCATTAGAGCTTTTACTTCTCAATACCCATTCTTTTCTAGTTCGTAATCGCTACAACCTTTCGTTCCTAATATTATACTAGTTATACTTTTGCTCGTTAGCGTTCTATAACCTTTTAATAATCACGTCAACCTTAGTATCACGAATGTGTTCCCATTCCGCATACTACCACCACTTTATTACTCCTTTTTCAGCTGCTTCTATCTTTGGAAGCTTGATCAATCATATAGAAGTAAAGGAATTTGTTGAGAGATCACTATGATCATGAACACTTGTTATATTGCATAGTTAGTACAGAAGGTGGCCAGCCTTTAGTACTTGACAAGCAATTAAACAATAGATGGTATCCTACTAGGCTTCTATCACACAGATAGATAGTCATTCGGCAATACCTCCCCTTCTGGAAGGGTTGTTCTTCTCAGATTACATGAAATGAAAAGAAGAGAAAAGAACGAACTGAAGAGAATTGTATATATAAAAAATATATATATACTGCCACAAAATATCTGGCTTGGAACCTACCTCTAAATTATAGAGGTTTGTCATAGGAGAACAAAACATAAACGTATTTATATCAGCATCAAGTATTATAGCATCGTATTTCCCATGCCTAAATATTTCTATTCCGTCCATCATTCCATGGACCCACACTCTTCCTCGAGCTTATACATAATCACCTTTGAAACTCCCTCGACATCGAAAATCGAATCTGGGATCTCATTCTATACATCATCGTTACTATAATTCTATGCTTGCACCGCAACCTTCCTCGTATAATAATATGACTCTCTATTGATAAGAAAGAATAATTATTCACCAGGTAGATACTCTACTTAATTAGTCTATCAATGATAACTTATACACTACCACGACCCGATTAGTGGTACTCAATCTCAACACCCATTCCAATACAACTCTCACGGTTGTAATCAGCTCACTACTCGCAGAATCATTGCTGCCTTACTATGGTCCACCACTGACCCACTGTCATCATTCACTTTCCATGAAATCTTAATAGCTAACCATACGGAGTCCATACATGTCGTATCAAATCCTTCTAAGGAGGTAACATAATCACCATTTCTGATTCATGAAGAACACTCCTGATCCTGACATACATACATGACATGAAGCAGATAAAAGTGCAGAAGAGTTTCAATCAAAGCAACGATAACAGGTTAATACTATTCTTAATCATACACCCTAAATAGAAGAATTAACTCAAGGGTTCATCTAGTCCTTTTTGAAACATGGTCCTGGATTATCTCAAGATAGGACCTTCTAAGATAGATAGCCCGTTCATGGCGATTACACGAATTAAACCTTTATCAACTACTATTACGGTTGGGTATTGCACAGTCATCAGAAGGAATGTCAATCTTCCAAACCATAATTCAACCTTCACATTTTTAACCATCATCACTGTATTCTTTTGGCACACGCGCCTATAATTATCCTCTTACCCTTAAAGTGTCGGCCACCTCTTTGGCCTTTCCTGATAGTAAAATTTCCTTACAGTCAATGTCATTTTAACCACCTCCAAATAAATTTTCTACCTTATTTCCGATCACTGCTTGAGTGAAGATGTTTTCCTTAAAATCAGATGGGAAAAAAAAATATCACCATTTTTCCATAAGTTATTGCCTCAGTCTTTAGAGGCTAATCACTGTCAAGACTGACTCTCAATCATACTTAGAACATTTTTTTTTATCTTAAGTCCTAATTGCCCTGAACAATTTCGACCATTACTGGTTCGATCCATACTTTCTCGTGGTTTAACACGTGCCCCACTTGGCATCATTATAATTACGTCATATTTCCTTTATCCACATTTCTATTCTTGAGAATTTTGAATATTACCTTTTTCCTTATAAAACCTCTAAGGTTATCCTTCAATCGTTCCTCCTGTATTCCCTAGATACAGGGCATATCACAATACCATTTACTAATAGTAGAACCATTGTCTATATACTTCTGCAAAATTTCTCCACTGATTCTTAAAGGTTGTTGTTACCTTAACCCTTTCCCAATCATACTGTCAAAACTCATACTGTCCCTATTAAGGGTGAAATTCCAACCTTTATGCATTCCCCTAGGATTCATTTTAAGTTACCGATGTTCTATCCTTAATTCCACCTTTAAAAGGTACCTGCATCCTTCCATGGATAAATCAAGTCATATATCCCTGATAAGGGTGTCTTATTCAATCATTCCCACCTCGATAGTCTATACCTAACTTCATAATAGCATCCTTATTCAAATTGAGGTCAATCCATATGGCCTCCAAAAGATAACAATGGTCATCCACTTTTCTTTCTTGATTTGGTAATGATAACATGGATGTTCTGGAAGATATTGGTCATGTTCAACGTGAACTTCTTCTTAATAATTCCTTATTTACTTTTGTTGTTTATCTCAACAGTCATCTCAATGTTGGGATATCTTTCATATCTGGCGTCTCCCTTTCTGGGTATCATGTCACCGGTCTTACACTTTACCTTCTTGAAGGTCACTTCCTTCACCCAATTTTCTTAATTTCTTACTTTCTTGTCTCCTCAGTCTATCCGCGTCTCATTATTTATCCTTCGAATTATCTCAAGGTTTCCTCGAATCTTCCCAACTTACAGGGGATAAAATATATGTATCTCTTACACCTTCAACCATCAATTTAACTCATGGTGAATCACTTTCATCCGGACGATTACCTACTTTTCTATTTCTATTTCTACGAGTCTTTAGGGTTTCCTCATACCCAACTCCCTTATCATTCCTCAAACTCTCTTGCCTTTATATTCCTTTCTCTTATCGTTATTTCATGAACCAACACAACATAAGCATTGATTTCAAACATCCCGTCATTCTGGATTCGTGTCTTCAGAACGAATCTTGATAACTTTTACAACTTAGATTCATAATTCATCATACTCGTCTGCCTTTGTTCTGGCTCTTAAGCTTTTACACTGTCTCCATAACCTTGGGAAGTTCTTTCCTGAAAACAATTGACTGAACTTAAATCAGTTTATTATAATCTCTTGCTCCGTGCCTTCCTTGGCCTTTCACCAGCGGGTGGTCTCTCTCTTAGGAGGGTAAGTGACAAAACAGTCTTTTGTGGTTCGTCAATCATTTAGAATCTCAAATGATTCATCTATTTCCTTTAGCCAGGCTCTTGCCTCGACTGGGTCAGCTTGTTCCTTGGAACTCTGAGAGCTTAGCGACTTAAAGGTCATGAAAGAATTTCCCACCGCACTGTCTCCTCAGGGTGGTGGTTGGGGATAATAGTCTAAGTTCTCTTTAGACAGGTCCATGAATTGCCGTATAGGGGTACCATCTCGGGTCTCCTGTCCTTACTCGACTTTTGTTTCCTCAGTCTAAATATTTCTTCCTACTCCCCATAATTGGGGTCATCTTACATAATTTAAATCCTCATTTTCCACTTCATCATGTTATGGGTTCCTTTTGTCTTGGTGGCAACCTCCCTGACTATCACGTTCAGGGTTTGCTCTAACTCTTATTCCTCAAACTAGCTTTCATCTAAGATTTCATCTTTAAGCTCTTAAACCTTTGGAACCCAAATTCTATAGGAATACCTCATTATTCCCTTATCATCACTCTCGGTATTAATCTCATACCTATTTGTTGGCTCTCTGCCTTCATTCATCACTTTTACTGGCACAATATGTTCTTTTCCAATACTTCGGGCTGTATTGCTATCTCAAACAGCTTTTCGGTACCGGCTCCGGTTACCTTCACTACTATTTCCATTTTCTCAAAATCTCTTATAAACTCTCCAAAAGACATTATCATCTTGAGTCTCTCCTTTTTACTAAGGGCATCAGCCACCATATTGGCTTTCCCCGAATGATAAAGAATCTCCCAATCATAATTCTTGATTAGCTCTAACCGCCTCCTCTGGCATATATTGAGCTCTTTCTACGTAAGAATGTACTAGAGCTCCTATGGTTTGTGAATCTCACACTTCTCTCCATACAAGTAGTGCCTCAAATCTTTAGGGCAAAACTATTGCCACGAGCCCAAGCTCATGGGTGGGGATATCGAATTTTAAATTCCCTTAATTGTCTTGACGCAGACGCGATTATCTTGCTGTGCTATATAAGAAGCACCCTAATTCCTTATGCGAAGCATCACTTACAAATCACAAAATCTCATTTTCCATCCGGCAACGCCAACATAGGGAACGTCACCAACCTTTGCTTCGGTTCTTAAAAGTTGTTCTCGCATTTCTCTGTCCATTCGAACTTCTCAGTCTTACGAGTAAGCCGCGTTAAAGGGGCTACTATCTTTACAAACTTGAACGAACCTCTGGTAGTGACCGGCCAATCCTACCTCTGGTAGTCGACCAAACCATGGTCATCAATTCATCAGTGGTCCTTTATCCAATCCTGTCAGGATCCTCCATGGGATCCTCCTCAACAACTATCCCTTCTAGGACAACATCCTCAACCGCTAAATCCTCAATATCAACATCATCCGGTCCTGCATTAGGACACTCTATCGGATCCACAATCCGATCTCCAATTAGTAATAAAATATCATCGCGATGTTGCTCCTCAACCTCAGGGTTCGGAGTCCCGCTACCATATACGATAACGAACTACGCTCCTATCACGATATTTATAAGGGTTCCCATAAGGGTCTTAACTGTCAGTACTACGTTAGGTAGCCCGACTATGAACTTGGCAAGAGTTCTTATTATCTTAGTGAACTTATTATCTTAACGTCCCATCATCTCTGAGGTTTATAACGCTTAGCTCTGATACCACTTCTGTAACACCCCCAGATCCGGGGTCGGGGATCCGGGTCGTTACGAGTTCCATTTCCCTTAATAACACCCAATCTTAATAATTACTCAACTACTCTGTATTGTGACCCCACAATAAACACACACACCACACGTTATAGTCTCAGAGATGAATATCCAAAAATAATCACAAGTCGTTTTATTCCACAATTATATGCCAATACACCTTAAAAAGGTTTCTGAATAAATTTACATTTTTTTGCCATTATTACAATTCATAAATATACATAATCTGGTACATCAAAAGTTGAAAGCCTAGCCTATTGGTAGTTCCTACCTCAGCTATGGCGGCATCAGTGCTTCTAGAAAACTGCGGAACGTCTCCTAATCTCTTGCGAATCGGGAGCTTGGTCCGGTTCATCTTGTCTATCTGATGTTGTGTGATGAAAGAAGAAAGCAAGGGTGAGCAGCAAGCCCACCAAAATAATATGTATAATGATTAACAATATATGAGCCTTCTCATAGTACTCATGAAAGTCTTGGTCAAAAGAAATGAACCAAGTTGATATCTTAATGCGATGAAGTCGCAAAATATTCAGTATATATATATATACATATATACTTTTCAAAATATTGGAAGTCCTCTTCCATGCACAATATACACAAAGTCCCAGTGTATAACTATATAAAAAAAAATATCGTTGCAAGGTGATCTCATATATCTAACCTTGTCTCAACGTTTTTCTGAAAATCTTTGTCATTCATAAGACAATTATTAATTAGATATAAGTTTAAAAGATGAAGTTACAAGATACCCCAATATACTTATATATTTCCCAAATACTACTTGAACTACCACCGTTCAAGTTATAATTAGCTTCAAAAGTTCATCACATAGATGAGACTATAAGGCAAGATTTGAATAGATTAAATCTTTAAAATATTATCAAAATAAAATGAAGTTACGAGATACTTCATTTGATGTAAACATCATTTTGAAAACTTGACCCTGCCAACACTCAACAATCGCCCAACCGTAGCCTTTCTATCGAAGTGCTCTGGGTAGTGTTGCAGAAATTATCCAATTGGATGATGAACTCATTACGGGAGTTTGCCGCGCCAGGAAGACCACTTACGATGATCAGTCGTAGTAGTACAACCCCACCATTTTCTACATGTAGAGGAGAACCTGTCGGATTTACTTGTCAACCGAACACTGAACTCCTAAGGAATGGACCGCCTTAGCGGAACTTCCAGGCCATTTGGGCCAATATAATAAGGCTGGGCCGGCGCTACTCGGCCACTTACGCCACTCCTAGTTCAGATGAAATCCATGACTCTGAAATGTAAAGCTTGTCCCCGCTTTCCCCAAGTAGAAACTTGTTGATACGGCTCCACCAAGAAGTCGTATCTATTTGGAAAGGAGAACTCACCGATATTTCCCAGGCGATGCCTGTTAATGGATTAACTTGTTCCAAGAATTTTACTTCCCGAGTGTTGGGTAAGTAATCAATTCATTTATCAAAACAGCAACCTTGTTGCGAATATAAAACACACCACAGAGCCGGATCCCTCAGGTTTTGAGCGAGTATTTAAATCCCCTTCGAAAGGAGGATCTTAAAAAAAATGAGTTTTGGGATCCGCTCTAACTTTTAAAAAAATCATTTTGAAGACTCGCAAAACATTTTTAAGAATGTTTGGAGTGAAGCTGATTTAATGAAGTAAATCAGTCCCCAGAATATTTAGAAAATGTCTGAATATTATTATTTAAATAATATTCCCATAAAGAATAATCTTTATAAAATAATTGAAGTAGAAGTTTTAAAACTTATACTTGAAATGAATATTAAATAACCAAAGATATACCTATACGAAAGTACTATCTTTATTTGAATAATCAAAAGTGAGTTTGATTATCGACACCTTATTCTTTAATAAAATAAAGAATATATCTCAGCAAATAATCGGAGTCATAGATCCTCAAATGAATATTCAAATAATATTCAATAAATAAAATAAGCTGAGTCATAAGCCCTCGAATGAATATTCGAAATAATATTCAATAAATAAATAAGCTGAGTCATAAGCCCTCGAATGAATATTATAAATAATATTCATTAAATAAAATAAAGGAGTCATACATCCTCAAATGAATATCCAAGTAATATTCAATAAATAATATAAAGGAGTCATAAGTCCTCGAATGAATATTCAAGATAATATTCATTAATAAAATCAAGTTATCGAATAAACCTTATTCGATTAATAGTTTTGAAAACTATAAACATATATATATATAAATATATATATATATATAAAATCTACTCGGGATCCTCGACTCCCGGTTTTAGAAAATGTTTTCACCTTTGGGTCCCTATACTAAGGGTATATGCAAATTACTGCTATTCTCTAGCATAGGTATTATCAACTGAACCAACAGATATATTTGGCAAGAATACGAAACAGGCATGCATATATATACCATATCAGCATGCTTCAATATATCGCAACATTTGCTAATTAACCAACATGCATCTATCGCAAGATAATGCATATACATATATACATCACAACAACAGTATAACGGATAGAAAACTTGCCTGAGCGACTGGGGGTTACGAATGGCTCGGGACGAGTCTGGTAACCTATAAACAACAAGTAAGTTGGAATTAAACCAAAGTCACTTGTAAATCTATACTCTAACCAACTCAGACTCTAACGCTCGTTTTGCGCTTACTGATTCTCTTAAGTCACTCGAGTACCCTCGGCTCCACCATTTTTAATAATTTAACCTTTACGAGTTTTAAGGCGATTCCTTCGCGAGTGTCTTACCAACTACCTAACACACTTACCATAAATGTTTCATGCATTAATTAACCCTTTTTGGTCTTTAACCTATGTTTCAAAGTAAGGCGAGGGGAAAAGTTTCGTTCGCGAAACGCCGTTACTTGAAACGGTCATTTCTCCTAAACCGTGCATCGGAATCGAACGAACTACATATCAAAACGAAGCTCGTAACATGAGCTATCTAAACATGGCAGTGGTCATAATCTAGCAGGGGGTTCTCGGGTCCTAATGTTATGCACAAAAACAGTCCAAAGAAAATCGGACGTTACGACGGCTATGTTTACGCGATTACCAATGTTTAAACTACTCCAATTAACCACCAACCAACTCATAACCATCAATACAACAAAACTTCACCTAAACCATACCACATCAGTCCATAATCTCCAAGGTTTTCAACTCAAACAACCACAATCAAGACCTATGAACTATAATCAAGCTTCAATTACCAAAACACTTCCAAATCAAACCAAACTACTAATAATCACAATCCATGCTTCTCATTTCACAACACCAACCATTAAACTTACTAAAAAATAAAGTAAAGGCTAGGGTTTGAAGTTTATACCTTCCTTGGGAGGTGTTAAGTTGCTAGGAAGCCTTAGGGAGCCTCCTACAAGCTTGATCTTTTCAAAGAAATCAAGAACACAAAGTTAGGCTTTGAAGTTTCTAAAAGTCCGATTTAAAGAACTGTCAAAATGAGGGTCTTACCATGATTATTTGGACGAGACTTGTGAACAAGAGTTGTAGGCCATCTCAATACCTTTCCAATGAGCTATAGAACACAATATTTGAGTGAGAAATGAAGGAGATACAGCAGTTTTAGTGTTCTGGTTCTGTTTTGGCCGAGAGCATGAAGAACAATGCCTTGGTTTCTTTTTGATTTTGATGAAAAATGATTTGCTTGGCTTGGTTGGTTTGATTTTTATGTTTGTTTTAGTAAATTACCTAGTTGCCCTTGATTTTGTGTGGTTAAAAAGTCACCACATCTCCTTCCTTTTTTGTCATGCTTGTGTCATCCTCATGATGTCATCCTCCCCTCCTTGTCCTCTTTCTATTGGCTGGATGACATCATCCCCACTAATCCCCTTGATTAACTTCCTAATCGTTTGCCTAATGACCGCTGATCTGTTATACGGTTCGCTTAACTTTCGTTTTCGTTTATCGTTTGAGGGATCATACCCGGGATCTTATTACTTAGGTTCCCTTAACCTTTCTCAATATATTATATTCCTTTTATGATCCTCTCCTATAATCCTTTAATTTAAATCCTTTTTATCCTGTTACCTTTTTCTCAAATCTTTCCGTATCTAGTGTATTTCCGGGAAAAATCAAAGTGTTCGGATTTGGATTCTGACGATCTTTACATACACTTATATCCCATATAAAGTACTAATAAAATCTCAGAATATCCATATCAGAACCCCTACATAGTGTGGCATGAAAAGTTTTCTCATTCAGCAAAAACACTATTCATAAGGGTTTCAAAAATTTCCCAAAAATTGGGGTTATTACATCAGAGCAGCAATTTGAGCTAACAGATTTTCAGTGTTTGTGTCTGTGTGTGCGCTCACCTGAACATCTCTCGTGTTTGGTTCACTCAACTCACGTGCTTGTGTATCTCTCAATATAATTGCTCGTGAGGAGCCATCCTATTGCTGGTCTTCTGTACCTGCAATTGAAATCACCCTAGCCTCTTCAAGAGAGGTCAGTGGTGGTGCAATGGGAATTCGCGAGTCTCGATCCTCAGTCAAATCTATCTTTTCATGTGAAATAGATGTCTGAATTGCTTCAGGGATAGATTGACCGAGTTGCCCTCCACTTTCTCCAGATAAATCTGCGAGTGGAGAATCCCGTGAGGGAGCCAGAGGTGTTGGATCTAGGAGGGGAAAAAATAACTCTATTAAAGGTGGATGAGAGTCAGATTTTCCCTCTGAAGCATGTGACTGCTCTTCTGCCGTAACTATGGCAGGCACTGTAACCGACTCAATGTGCACTCCTCTCTCTGTGTCCTGAGTATCATCTATTGGTCTGTATGCTTCCATTGTGAGTAATGGAAGTGTGCTTGACTCAGTACAAGATGCCATGGCCCTATGGCGAATTTCAATAGATTCATCCTGTTGAGAGAATGTCTCTAGTAACTGTTCATTGGCCATTTCAAAGTCCATGTCCTGTTGGGAGGACAAGGATGGGTTTTCAGATGCCTCAGTAAATGTTCTTATTTTCTTGGGAGGAGGCAGAGCTGAGGGTTCATTCACATCCAGAAACACACTACTTCCTACTAACCTTCTCGGTAACATTTTAGACAGTGGGGGAGAGTTTGAGACAGGTTGTGACTCTGTGTTTGGCTCTATGACCTGGGATTGAAGCTGCGGTTCTACAACTTCATGGTCAGCCCTATCAACCACTGGGGATCTTTCAACAGAAGTAGGAATAGTTTGAGAGTGAGGAATTATTACCTGCAGTGGAAGAGCATCAGATATTTGTGCCTGGGTGGCTTGAACCACTGGAGGTTGAGCTTGTTGTTCATGACCGGGAAGATTGAAAATTGGTAAAGGAATGAAAGTGGCCATGAAAGCAGATACAAGTACTGGAACTTGCATGAATTTGAAGGAAGTGTCTTGGCGTGTGTAGATCTTTTTACTTACGGGAGGGGGTTCAGCTACTGATGAGTTAGCAAAAAGAGCCTTATGCTCAGTTGTGAGAAGATGTTCTGCTATAAGCATGAGAAAGCGAGCGTAATATCAAGAAACCCTGTGATTTATGGAATGATCACGCTTAGCTAAAATGAGACGTCTCAGAAGAATGGGTAAAAGTAATTTACCAACATTGATCCTTTGATTGAAAACAACCGCAAGACCAATATACTGCAGAGTGGAAGTGATGTTATGAAAATTTGATTTAGTGCAGTTGGCAAACACTTTAGAAAGTGTATCAAAGAAAATATCCCATTCAGAAACCAAATTGGATTTAGACAGCTTGGTTAAATTAATCACCCCCTGATAGTGAATGGCATGGAAAAAGTTTGAAATCTCATTTTCAGAGGGTAAATTACAAAAATTGCCCATTGGAAAATTTAACGCTCGATTGAGGGCTGTTTCATCAACTACATACTGTGTGTTTGCCATGGTGAATGAAAAAGATTTAGAATCATCGGCCATAGTAGAGGTTGTGCAAATCAGTCTAAGCAGATCGACATTTAATAGCACATTTGATTTAATAACAGAGCTAACAATCGAATGCTCATTTAAAAATCTAATCCACGGCTTAAATTTTTCCACATCACACTTTTCTGGATTAAAATAACCAACATGATTATGCGAGACAATTTGGAAATTGAGAGCCATTAAAAATATAATAAAACACACACTTTTAGAATTTTAAGAATAATATTAAGAAAATTCTAATAAAAAAAATTAATAATTCGAATTAAATTAATTATATCCGAAAAATTTAGAAAGAAATGTATCTCGTTAATGTTCTTAACTCACAATATTAGATCTGTAAACTCACAAGACACAAAACCAAATTGAAATACCCAAAAATAAATAAAAACTGGTTTGAGAAGGAGAAAAAAAACACGAACTGAAATAGAAAAAAAATTTGGCAGCACTCCTGTATGTATATACGTGTGTATATATTTCAGAAGTGAAGTTTGGATTGCTGAGTAAAAACTCGAGCAGGAAGATAGAACAATGGCGGTTTTGAAAGGAAAAAATGAGGAGTCTGTTAAATGAATTGAAGACTGATGTAAATGAATACATACAACGGGCAAGTATAAGCACCACAACTGGTATGATAATCCGGGATTGTCATACCGATTGTCATACCAGGCAAACGGTTGGAATTTAAAAAGGAAAAAGATAACTGGTATGACAATCTGATAGTCATACCGATTGTCATACCAGTATAAAATAATATGAATTAAAACAGAATATACTAGAAAGACAATCGATAGTCATACCGATTGTCATTCTAGTACAAAAATAAAAAGAAATATATATATATAATATAAGTTTTATAACTGGCAAGACTATTGATAGTCATACCGATTGTCTTGCCAGTATAAAATTAAACTGAAAATAAAATTAAACACATATACACTGGAATGACTTTCAGCAAGACAATTTAAATTGTCTTACCGATTGTCATTGCAGTTATAAAACAAATTAAACAGAATTTATACTTACAGAATATATTTACAAAAATAACAATATACAGAAGCAATTATATTTTATTCCAAAAATAGATTTCTGATGAATTTTAGCAAATAAAATTCATAGAAAAATATTCTTAGAGAAAATAAAATATTCTGAGATATTAAAATTAACAAGTAGAATAGATAAAGAAGATAAGATAATAAAACTTACATAGAAATAAGCAAGAAAAATGATAAATATGATAAAATAAATTTGCAAATGAATTTTTCATTCATGAAAAATTCATTTGTAAATTCATTCAAGAACAGATCTCAGATATTAAGTAGTTTAATCACTAAAGCTATTCAACATACCCAATTTACCAACTAATCTGGTAAATGTGGATTCATCAAGAGGTTTAGTGAAAATATCTGCTATTTATTCTTCTGTTGGAACAAAAAATAGTTCAACAGTACCATTCATGACGTGCTCTCTAATAAAATGATACCTGATGTCAATGTGCTTGGTCCTTGTGTGCTGCACAGGGTTGTTGGTGATGGCTATTACACTTGTATTGTCACATAGAATAGGGATTTTGTTCAATACAGAGCCATAGTCCCGTAGTTGATTCCTAATCCACAAGATCTGAGCACTGCAGCTTCCAGTAGCAATATATTCAGCCTCGACCGTTGAATTGGAAACTGTTTGTTGTTTCTTGCTGTACCATGAGACTAATCTGCTACCTAGGAATTGACAACTCCCTGAGGTGTTTTTCCTATCAACAACACTTCCTGCGTAATCTGAATCTGTATATCCAACAAGGTTAAAACCAGATGCTTTAGGGTACCAAATACCTAGATTTGGTGTTCCCTTAAGATATCTCGAGATTCGTTTAACAGCAACGAAATGAATATCTCTAGGATCTGCTTGGAACCTTGCACATAAGCATGTAGCATACATAATATCTGGTCTACTTGCAGTAAGATAGAGTAACGAGTCAATCATACCTCTGTAGCTTGTGACATCTACCTTAATGGAGTTTTCACATGGTCCAAGCTTGACAGCTGTAGTTGACGGAGTCCTTGCTGATGCAGAATCCTCTAGATTGTACTTTTTGAGGAGTTCCTTGAGATACTTGGATTGACAAATAAAAGTTCCATTTAACCTTTGATTTACTTGTAATCCAAGAAAGAACTTCAGCTCTCCCATCATGCTCATTTCAAATTTGCTGTGTATTAACTTAGCAAATCTCTTACAGAGATTATCATTAGTAGACCCAAATATTATATCATCCACATAGACTTGGACTAATATAGTATCATTCTTATGCTTCTTAGAAAAGAGAGTTTTGTCTATGACACCTCTAATAAAGCTATTTTCAATAAGAAATTCAGAGAGAGTGTCATACCATTTTCTCGGAGACTGTTTGAGATCATAGATAGCCTTGAAAAGAAAGTAGACAAAATCCAAATGATCTGGATCTTCAAAACCAGGAGGTTGCTCTACATACACCTCTTCATCCAGCTTTCCATTCAGAAAGGCACTCTTGATATCCATTTGATAAACTTTAAAGTTTGAGAATGCTGCGAATGCCAGAAATATCCTGATGGCCTCTAGTCTAGCCACTGGAGCATAGGTTTCATCATAATCAATGCCTTCAGCTTGAGAATACCCTTTAGCTACTAGTCTTGCTTTGTTTCTTGTAACCACACCATCTTTATCTAGTTTATTTCTGAATACCCATCGAGTACCAACAGCTTTCTTGTGTGTAGGTCTAGGTACCAGTTTCCAGACTTGTTGATGTTCAAACTGATTGAGTTCATCTTGCATAGCAATCACCCAATCTGGATCCGTCAGTGCTTCTTCAATCTTCTTTGGTTCCATCTCAGAAAGAAATCCTGAGAACAGACATTCATTTGGAGTAGCACGTCTAGTTCTGACTCCAACATCTGGATCACCAATAATCAATTCAAAAGGATGAGTTTTATTCCAGACAGTCTGTCTTGGAAGATTTGATCTTGATGATTTGCCTTGAAATTTATTGGGATGTTGTGTCCTACTAGTTGATCCTTCAGCATCTCCCCCTGAGTTGTTGTCAGGTTGACTTGATGATTCTTCGTCAGTAGTAGTGGTATCTCCATTGTTGCCAATGTTTCCATCACCATTACCTTGAGTATCATCATGATTAACATGTTCTTCATCAGCAACAACCTCAGGTTCTTGATCATGTTCTGATTCTGAATCTGACATATCATCAAACTTCAGTTTCTCAGAAGGATCTTCGGTTTGGATACTAGGGAGTTTAGTGTCATCAAATGTAACATTGACACTTTCAGTTACTTTGTGTTGATCAATGATATACACCCTGTATGATCTTCTTCCATATCCAACAAAAATACCCTTATATGCCTTTGCCTCGAATTTACCACGACGATCATCTCCATCCTTAAGCACGAAGCATCTGGCACCAAATACATGAAAGTATTTCATAGAAGGTTTCTGTTCATTCATAATCTCATAAGGAGTTTTCATGAAGTCTTTGTTGATTAGAGTTCGATTCTGAGTATAACATGCAGTATTGACAGTTTCAGCCCAAAAGTACATTGGAAGACCTGATTCACTTAACATAGTTCTTGCAGCTTCAATCAATGTATGATTCTTCCTTTCTACCACTCCATTTTGCTGAGGGGTTCAAGGAGCTGAAAATTGTCTGGTAATCCCTTTGTCTGTACAAAATCCATTGAGAAGTGAATTCTTGAATTCTGTTCTATTATCTGACCTTATTGCTCTAACAGAGACATTAGAATCTAACTCGATCAACTTGATATGATCAATCATAACTTGTGGTGTTTCATCCTTAGAGTGAAGGAATAAAACCCACATATACTTGGAATAGTCATCAACTGTCACAAGACAGTAACACTTCTTTGACATCAAAAGAACATTAACTGGTCCAAACATATCCATGTGCAATAATTGAAGAACACCAGTTTTGGAGGATGTGTCAGTGCCTTTGTGACTTGCTTTCTTTGACTTTCCTTTCTGGCAAGCCTCACACAGTCCTTCTGGGGAGAATTCCAGCTGAGGCAGACCTCTGACCAGTTCTCTCTTGACAAGAGAATTCATTGATTTGAAATTGAGATGGGAAAGTCTCATGTGCCATAGCCAACTCTCATCTGAAGATGCCTTTACATAGAAACAATTGACTTCAGGATTGCTTCCAGAGTTCATGTCAGCTACGAACAAATTTCCTTTCCGGATTCCCATCAAGGAGGGTTTTTCACTTTTCTTGTGCAGAATCTGACACTTCAGCTTGTCGAATAAAACATTGTAGCCGTTGTCACAGAACTGACTAATACTAAGCAGATTGTGTTCAAGTCCTTGCACAACATACACATTTTCAATGATAACATTACCAGCTTGCAAACAGCCATATCCCTCAGTTAGACCTTTGCTGTTATCTCCAAAGGTAACCACTGGGCCAGCTTTCTCAACCACATTTGATAGCAGGGCTCTATCTCCGGTCATATGTCTTGATGATCCGCTGTCAAGAATCCACACTACCGGTTCCACCTGTTTAATGCCCTGCAATACAAATGGATTAGACCTTCTTCGGAACCCAAACTTGGTTGGGTCCGGCATACTTGTAGAATTGGCCTTTATCAGGCAAAACAACATTCTTAACTTTTATGTTCTCAACTTTCTCAACGACTGGACATTTGACCTTGTAAACAGCCTTGACAAATTTTTGTTTAGGCTTAGGCACAAATGTCTCCTTTCTAGCTTTAGGAGGACTAGCAGTCTTAGACCTATTATGCTTCTTATTATTCACATGCTGACGAGGAGTAGTCTTATCACTAGAAACGTGCTTACCATTAAAATAAGCAACCATCAAATTAAAAGCACAAGACATGCAATTAGGAACACCACATAATTTATGAGAGAAATTAGCAACAGGCAATTTATGCATGGTAGGCATGGCATTTTTGTTATCCAACTCAGGTGTGTCTGAGTTAGTCTTAGTTATTTTCACAACTTTGACTGGAACTTTCGACACACTTGACTTGGAAACAACCTTCTCATTAGCAAGATCTTCAGCACGTATTTCTTCTTGAATAATAAAGGAGGTCTCATCAAATGGTTCAGCAATTGATTTTTATAGAGGGGTTTATCAACACCCTTAAGCACATGTGGTACTTCCCTACCTTTAGCACAAACATGAGGAGGGGAGTTTATGCCTAATTCTCCAATAGCAACATTATAATCATAACCTACTCCAGATGTTTGATCAATAGCTTGCTTATTGTAGAACTCTTTAGCCTTAGAGCAAGAATTAAAGTAAGCTTTGGCCTTAGTCTCAAGACCGGTGATCTTGTCTTTGAGAATAGTTTCGAGTTGTCTATAACAGTCAACTCTATTCTCTAGAAAAGATACTTGTTCTTTTAATTTATCTTGATTAATGTGCACAAGTCTTAATTCATTGACCTCTTTCTCAAGGTCTTTGATTTGTTGAGTTAACATTTCATTATCACGACGAGCACAATCTAAGGAGCCTCCTAGATGATAAACTAATTCAGCATCAGTAAATTTTACCTCTTTTCTTGACGATAAGGTGTTTGCATCACAAGCCATAAGAGCAAGATTCCCAACTTCTTCATCTTCACTGTCAGTATCATCCCAGCTTCTTCCCTTTGCCAGGTAAGCCCTTTCAGATTTACTCTTCTGATTAGAATCATAAGAGTTCTTCCTAACTTATTTTGGCTTCCTGCATTCTGTGGCAAAGTGTCCCAACTCATTGCATTTAAAGCATCGAATCGCCACCAGCACATAACGCAAATCCCCCTTCGCTCGGGGGAAAGGTCCCATGATGTCAATTCCCCAGACTGCGAATGGGATCGGGGAGAGGACTGACACGGGGAGGCTTGAACTTTGCTTTGGCACGTTGCTGAACTTTTGGCATTTGCTGCATTTCTTCACATAGGAAACTACATCGGCGTGGATGGTGGGCCAATATTAGCCTTGTCTGATGACTTTGTAGGCTAAAGCTTTAGCGGCTAAATGATCTCCGCAGATTCTTTCGTGTACCTCCCGGAGACAATAATCTGCTTCGTCCGGGTCAACGCATTTTAAAGTCGGGGCCGAGAAGGTTCGCTGGTATAGCTGATTATCTTCCAGAAAGAAACGAGCAGCTTTATACTTGAGGTATCGCGCTTTGTTCTGGTCTTCCGGCAGGGTCCCGTCCTTAAGATAAGCTATGTATGGAGTCATCCAGTTGTCCAGGCTGCTGACACATAATACCTCGGGCCGGTCGGTGCTGGGTGCGCCGAGCTCCTCAAAGTAAACCGAACTGCTTAAATCTGAAGTATTCTGGACGAGCTTGGACAGCTCATCTGCCTTCGCGTTTTCTTCTCTGTTTATTTGCAAGATGGTCGAGTCCGGGATGGTTTCCAGGATACTTCTCACCATTTCCTGATATCGAGCAAGTTTGGGATCCTTTGTAATATACTCACCACTGGTCTGCCTTACCACGATTTGAGAATCACTATAGATGGTTAAACGTCTTACCCCAAGGGATTTGGCTAGCCTGAGTCCGGAGAGGAGAGCTTCATATTCAGCCTGGTTGTTTGTTGCTCTGAAAATGAAGGTTATGGCTTGTTGGATTGTGAATCCGCCGGGCTGGAGAGGATTAGGCCAACCCAGGACCTCTCGGCTGTTGCCGAACCATCAACATGTAATGTCCAAGAATTTCGGTCGCTAGTCTCCTTTTCTTCTCCGGATTGGATTTTAGGTGTCTCCGGGACTTCAGGAAAGGTACATTCCATGACGAATTCGGCCAACGCTTGGGATTTTATAGTTGTCCTTGGGACAAATTTGATGTTGAACTGGCTCAATTCAATCGCCCAATTGACTAATCTCCCAGAGGCATCTGGCTTATTAATGATTTTCCGCAGTGGTTGGTTAGTGATCACCCTGATTTCCCGGCCCTGGAAATATTGCCTTAGCTTTCTGCTCGAGTGCACAAGAGCCAGGGCGAATTTCTCCAAGTTTGGGTACCGGGTTTCAGCGTCCTTCAAGACCTGACTTACATAGTATATCGGGCTTTGGGAACCACTTTCGTCTCGGATGAGTGCGGAGGATACCGCTTTTTCTCCGGCTGCAATATAGAGATAAAGAGGCTCTCCGGGCTTTGCTTTTGACAGAATAGGCGGGTTCATCAGATGTCGTTTGACTTCCTCAAACGCTATTTGGCACGCCGGGGTCCAGTCAATCAGCTTTTTGTTTCGGGCTCCTTTTAACAGCTCGAAGAAAGGCAAGCACCTTTCTGCCAATTTTGGGATAAATCTGCGAAGGGCTGCCAAGCATCCTGCGAGCTTCTGAATATCCTTTTGAGTTTGGGGAACTATCATTTCTATTATAGCTTTGATCTTTTCCGGGTTGGCCTCTATTCCCCGCTCGCTGACCAGAAAACTGAGAAACTTCCCAGAGGGGACCCCGAAGGCGCACTTCTCCGGGTCCAGCTTCATGTTGTACCTCCTCAAATTGTCGAAGCATTCCTTGAGGTCTTTGACGTGATCCGGGATTGTGACTGACTTAGAGATCATATCATCGACATAAGATTCCATGTTCCTGCCCAGCTGACTTTTGAAGATGGTATTCATCATTTTCTGGTACGTTGCCCCGGCGTTGATTAACCCGAACGACATCATAACAAAAGCGTAGACAACCTGGTGTGTAATGAATGCCGTTTTTGCGATATCTGCCGAATTCATTTTGACTTGGTTGTACCCTGAAAAAGCATCCATAAAGCTTAGCATAACATGACCAGAAGTCGCGTCTATCAACTGGTCAATGTTGGGTAAGGGGTAGGAGTCTTTAGGACACGCCGAATTGAGACTGGTGTAATCAACGCATATTCGCCACTTTCCGTTGGGCTTCTTGAATAACACCATATTTGCTAGCCAATCCGGGTACTTAATTTCACAGATAATATATGCCTTCAACAATTTTTCAACTTCTTGATCGATTGCCTGCTGCCTTTCCGGGGCAAAGTTTCTTCGTTTTTGCTTGATTGGTCTTTGTTTTGGGTATACATCCAGGCTGTGCATCGCCACAGATTCGTCAATCCTTGACATGTCTTCCGGGGTCCAGGAGAATACATCCGCGTATTCTTTCAACAGATCAATTAGATGTTTTTGGAAGGTGGTTTCCAGGCCTTTGCCGACTTTGATCTTCCGGGTGGGGTTCCCGGGTTCCAAGTCTACTTCACTTATCTGTTGGGCAGGTTCGACCTTTGTCTTCTCCTTGCTTTCCACAAATTTCTGAATCTGGGCATCAGCGTTGGTTACGCTGTACCCGGAGTCTTCGATCATATTCACGTCCAATCGGGCCCTTTTACTGAGATGTTCTCGATGCTTCTTTCTGCTTTGTCCCTTGGGTAGGAACATTATCTTTTTCCTGTTCTTCGGTTCTGTTTCTGCCATGACCAAAGCTTGACCATAGCATCTCCATGCGATCTCCCTGTCTCCTTTCAATTCTCCGATGCCTCTCGGGGTGGGGAATTTGAGCTTTAAGTGAATAGTTTAAGGGATTGCCCTGAGCTTGGTGATGGTGGGTCTTCCAAGGATCATATTGTATGATGAGGTTGCACTTATCACATAGAACTTCATCATATGAGAGATCTGCTGGGGTGCAGTTCCAAAGATAATAGGAAGATAAATGACGCCCCGGATTGGAATCATTGTGTTTCCAAATCCGTACAAGGGATCTTCAAGACAGGGGTCCATTCGGAGGTGGCCGAGCTCCTGTTAAGTGTGTGCTCGAATACAATATTAACAGAAGAACCGTTTTCAACTAAAATATTTTTTACCTCGTTATTTGTGACATCTAGGGTTACCACCAATGCCAAATTGTGATCCGGATCGAGTCCCTCATAATCAGAGTAAGAGAAACAGATTGGCTCATCTTCCAGAGGCTGGATCATCATCACGTCATTCTCCTGGTCCGGGCTCCGGGGCGGAGAAGCTGTTCCTCCAAAGACAACGTTCACCATATATTTGCCGCTTCCCGGGGCCCTGTCTCTGTCATTCATCCTCCTTTGAAGATATTGGTTCATGTTTCCCTTCTTGATCTGGTCTTCTATGAACATCTTGAGAGAGAAACAGTTTTATGTGGTATAGCCATGATCTTCATGATAGCCACAATGCTTGTTCCGGGCCCTGTTCTCGGAAGGCGCAAGTAAAGGCTTCGGCGGATAATAAAATGGCTTACCCTTAACTTCGCGCAAAATGTCTGCCCGGGGTCGGTTGAGGGGTGTCCATTCGGGTTCCGGCTTGGGCTCCCTTTTGGCCTTAGGTTTTCTTTCATTTTTTCTTGGTTCTGCGTAACTTTCCCGGGGTGGGGTTCCCCGAGATTGTTGAATGTAGTTGGCATGTCTGTCCAGTTTGTATCTTTTATCTTTTGGGACGACGAGCGACGCTCTGGGGACTCGTCGTCATCATGAATTCTCCGATTCATTTTCATTACTTGAGAAAATCATTTTCCTTTATGAATTTTGATGTCAAGGCATAAGCAGACGCTAGGCTCTGGGGTTCCCTGTGGATCAAATCTTTTACGTATCCTTCGCAGGATATTGGATGCAAGTTTCTCCGAAAGATGTTTACTGCTTCCTTTTCTTCTAAGTTAGAGAGTTGATTGACTGCTTCCTGGAATCTCTTGATAAATTCGGGGAGGGATTCCTCGCTTCTCTGCTGGATTGTCTCCAAATGACACATTTGCAGCTCGTTCATCCGGTTTGCTCTGAACCTTTTCAAAAATATCTCGCGGAAGTCTTTCCAGGAGTCCACACTCCGGGATAGAATGCGGCTGAACCATTTCTGGGCTCCCCCCTTTAGTGTTGATGCGAAGAAGCGGCACCTGGTTAGGTCACTATAATCATAAATATTGGAGATTTGCTCGAAATAGTTCAGATGTTCCTCGGGGTGGGCTAATCCATCGAAAGAGTCATAATTGAAGTGTTTGAGCCCTGATTCTCTGGGGGTAGATTCCAACTTTTTAGTGAACGGGGTGGCTGCCGTACCCACTTCCATATCGCCCTCTACTTTTCTTTTGAGATCCCGAAGGGCCCGGGCCATTTGTTCTTGCTTAGACTCCTTTTCAGGCTCCGAATCGGAAGAAACATGAATTCGGTGTGCCTTTCTTTTTAGCTTTGCCTCTTCCTCCCGGATTCACTTTTCGATAGCTTCTTGGGCTTTGGCTTCTTCTTCTTTCCGGATTCTCTCTCGGAGGGTAGTTCTATTTATTTCATCATTGGCATCCTCTGATGGTTTCTTTAAATTCTTTGCAATCCGGTCAAAGACGGATCCCCGGGATTCTCCGGACCGTTCTCGCTGATCCCCTGGGCGGGTCTCAGGTTCGGCATTATGTTTTTCCTTCCACAGGTTCATCACAGCCTGTATCTGATCCGGGGTCATGTTTCCCCAGGGGTTGGCGGAAGTTCCAGTATGCTTATGGGCAGCTTTCTCAATGACTATTCTCTGGTCTCCTGGTTGGAGATTTTGAGAGGGAGTCTGGGTTATGGGGGGCCCTTCATCCAGATCTTCCATATCCTTGTCCCTGGGTTGGGGTGGAGGTGGAAGGAAAGAAGTAGAAACGGCCGCTTTGCTCTTTCTTGTAGTCATGGTTATTCAACAGTACCACAAATTTACAGTAATATAATTCGTAAAAAACAGATCTAAGAGATTGGGAGTGGCGTTATTACTGAGGGGTGGTATTCTGAGTTGCTGGGTAGGGTAGAAGTTGCGAATATGAACAACACTGGTCGGAGGTTCGCCCCCTCCTTCTAGCGCCAATGATAATCCCAATTCACCCCGGGGTACTCTCCTTGCTGGGCCCGGACTCAAGCTCCGTTTAGACAGAAATGACGGCGGCGTGCGGTGTAGCTGTAGGGTGGGAACCTACAAAACAGAACCGGAGTGGGGTGGCGTCCCGCGGCACCTCCGGCGTGAGAATGAGAAAGGGTTTTAAGGAGAAAAGGGGCAAAACGGGAATTATGCAAGTATTTTATGGTGTGTATGCGTGTGTGTCTATGTAAGTATACGTGAGAGAGAGTGTAACCTGTAACCTTCCTTTTGTCTTTCCTTTTATAGGCCTCTCACTAGGGTTTAGGGGTATGTACCTTTTAATCTGGACCGTAGGTGTGTCTTTTGGACTGTAGGGCATGTGGACGCTGGAATGTGTCAGAGTACTATCGAATCCGGACCGTAGGAATGTTCTGGATCCGGGGTACCTGGACGGTGGTGATGTTGCCACGCGTCCTGGGCTTTTCAAGGTTAAAACTGATACTTCCTGAGCTCTTCTTATTAGGCCCTGAGCCTCTGTTATTGGGTCTGTATTAATATAGACTATCAGCATTCGTGCCCGTGCACAAGCATGTTAACTTACAGATTAGGTGAGACAATTTCGTAGGTGTTGTTGGTTTGCTTGTGCAAACTTTTAGCTCTACGGCGGAGTTCGTTAGGTTCAAGTTGTTAGTATCCCTGGTACTCGAACGAGTTAATGGAC
This sequence comes from Apium graveolens, assembly GCF_009905375.1. Classification (NCBI taxonomy): domain Eukaryota; kingdom Viridiplantae; phylum Streptophyta; class Magnoliopsida; order Apiales; family Apiaceae; genus Apium; species Apium graveolens. The sequence continues at coordinate 16,229,985 of NC_133648.1, read as the reverse complement.
CTGAGAAGGGGAGTCTGATGGACAGGTTGCTCTCCTTCTCCTTTTGTTTCTTTTACCTGCATATTTTTCGGAAGAACTAAAATGATAACAACAGTAGGATGAAAGCTCAACTAGTGAGAGAGCACTCTTCCTTTCTAAATCGAATTATTCTTCCTTACACATTGCTGAAATAAAGGATAACTGCTCAAACAAATAAACAAGTGATGTAAGAAATAAAACAGATTGCTAACAATCAGCTAACAAATCACCAATCCCTGATATTTACCTATCCTTCTTTGCAACTGATTTCTTCTTTGGTAAGTTATATTCGAAAGTCATTTATTTTTCCACCTGCTTGCTGATGTGGCAGCTGATTATGTTTTTCTGCATTGTGGCTCCTAAAATGGTGTCATAGACTGAATTTGTATTAGATATCCCAGAATTCGCTGTAAGGACTTGTCCTACAAGTCGCAAACACTAACACTATTGGATAATACACTACATGCGGTTTAGTTATACTCTATAGTTCCGAATGCTCTAAATTGAATCATTGCAGGAAAAATCAAAAGGAAGTTATGAAATGGGATATAGCCCCTTAAATTAGTGTGCTTCCTTCTACATCAGTACAAAACATTAGAGACGCTTTTTCTAGGTTTTAATTTTTTCTTAGGATATGTTTTAGTTTCTAATTTCACCCTCTTTTCAAGTTTTCATGGTAAAATGTTCTGGCATTTGTATTATATATTCTGGAACATTTTTTTTCTTCATTTTCTCGAAAACCAGTTTTCATCTATGTATCCGAGCGGCTAAAATTGGCCACTTTTTTCAGAATGGATATATTTGTTACTTTTATAAAAATAATGGTTATTTTTGTCATTTTTCGCCAAAGTAACACAGCAAACATGTGATGCATACGAAGAAGCCGCATTGGCTCATCTAAAACCTTAAGGTGTTAGAGGAAGGCCCCAATAGGATCATATATTTAACAGGATGCATATGAGCAGATTACTAATAGGAATGGAATGTTCAATGGTTTTTACAGAGCAGAAATCGACATGAATAGAGGGAGAATGAGTTAAATGGTAAGACCAGTGGTGTCTGGCCGGGGGCAATTGATTGTAGTTGGAGGCCCTGTGTACTGAGCTGATGTGAATGTTTACATTCGAAGCCCGTGACAGCTTCAACGCCCTCTCTCTTTTAATAGTAAATGTATGAGAATGCATAGGAGTCAGTTACTGTGCAGTGCAATGTTGTGTGCATTAGATGTTTCGAAGTAGTTACAAAGTGACAGGTTTGCTAGGTCCTGAATCATCTGGGAAAGAGGTGAATTGGGTATGTCCAAATATTTTTAAGCAAAGATTTAAGTTTGTTTTGAACATATTTATCGACTAAACACTTTAACATATAAGTCAACCACAATTTTTTCTTTCAATCGTTTGTGGAAGTTTTCTGTTGCCCGGTAAATGCTTAGGGCAGTGGCTGTTGTGTCCTTAGCTGTGTCTATTGTATGATTCTTTCTGTAAGGAGGTCACCAACTACATTTGAATAAGTAGCAGGTGCTAATTCCAATTCAAAAGTACACTGTGCACGTACCGCCTATAATCCTCCTACGCAACAATGAGTCCTACAATTGTCCTTAACCTGAGAGTTGTAATACCAATAATTAGGCTGCATGCCTGCGTTAGATAATTTCATTCAATCATATATGTAAATTATGATATTATGCTTACATTTTCATAATATTTCAGGAATGAGGTAACCGTTTACATGAAATCCTGTTAATTGTTTCAATTCCCGACGCCGTATTATCAATATAGATCTTGGCCCTTCACAAGTACTGGTATGCCCCAGCTGGAATATGGCATATAAGTTATTTTTGTTGGTGAAAACCGAGAAGTAAGAGAGTGAAGTGTGGTGTTCAGTGCTTTTACCTCTTCACATGTGTAACGTTGTTTCGACACAACAGTTGATAATAATAGTTGTCCCCATTCATTTCTGCATGATGCTCGCAAGATGTGCCCAAGATAGTCGACCTTTGTTCATAGAGCACGACATTTATGATTGTCACCGTGCAACAATGCTGCATGTTAACATGAATGATGTAAAGAAGATACATGTAGCAAACTATTTCTTCTGAGCGGTCTATAATCATATCTTTCTATTAAATATACTACGATTTAATTAGCAATTTAATTAATATCATAATTATACCCCTTTATTAATATTTAGACGAATGTTCGAGCGTGTGCCAAAATCTAGTAGCACTAGCTAAGAATTCGTACTTGATTACTTGTCAAAATTTTATTGGTATATAGATTATTAATAATGATTGACTTTCTAGCATGCACAAAAATCTTACCAAAATTTTTTTAACAACTAATCAAACATAGATTTTTAGCATGCCCTTGGGCATCCTAGAAAAATCGATATTTATATAAAATTTATTTCATTTCATCATTTATTTATAAAAAATATTAATTGTTGTATAATTAATATATACATACATACATTAATACATACATGCGGAATATATAACACATATATAAACTAATAATACATACATATATGTATACATACATATATATGCATGCACAAATACATACACACATATACACCCATACATATATGATTACATACTTTTATTTGTTATCAAATTAACATCGTCCTCTAACACAATAAAAGGGTTAAATATTGTATTAGATTATATGAAAAAAAATAAAATAGACTATTTATACGTATATGTACGATTGTTTTTATCGTAGCTAAGATGAAGCCGCTACCCTTGGGGTGCGTACTGGATAAAGTCTACGGGCTCACGCAATAGTCTGCAAACCACGTGAATTAAGTTAAACTGTATTTAAGCGACACGATTTATATTTTACTATTAATAATTACTCCCTATGTCCCAACCAATTCTTTACACTTTATTTTCTGGGATGTCCCATCCAATTCTTTACATTTCAAAATTTACCAAAAATAGCTAATGGGTCACACCACTTTCCCACTTTTTCTTCCTTTTCACACTACTTTTACTCCACTATCTCCCTTTTATATATTAAAAGGGTCTCACCACTTCACCCATTTTTCTTTCTTTTTTTCACTATTTTATACATATTTCTTAACCTCTGTGCTCATACCAAACGTAAAGAATTGGTCGGGACGGAGGGAGTATGTGACGACTGAGAATTTTGCGATATAATCAAGTCAATAAAGTGTGTTATGTGATGTGATTATAATTATGTGATTAAGTGTTGATTAATTATCGTTACTGTATGTTAGAATATAGGAGCGTAAATAAAAACGTTCCAATTTAAAGAGTCAGCTTAGGAGTTAAGCTGTGTCGTCGGGCCGTCGGGTAGAACGGAACCCGTCCTAATAAGGAATTAAAGAATATAAAATGTGAATTATGTGTGATTGAATGAAATGAATGAGTAAATAAAGTATTTCGTCCTAAGTGACGTGTTGATTGGAAAAGATAATGAGAAGCGTAATCGAAACACTGAGCGTCGGGCCGTCAGGCTGAACGTGACCCGGTACGCGTAGAAAAGGATAAAGATTAAAGAAGGATAAATTATATGATTAGACCTAAGTCGTTATGTGATTATATATGTGAGATTGTTGTCTGTGTGCATGACTATGTGTTCTGTGATATTTTTATGAATTTTTAAGGAATTATGTGACTTAAATAAAGGTCTAATTAACCTTCGTGCATTTTTATAAAATTATCTGAGTAAAATAGAAACATGGGATTTATTTTGATATCTTCTTAGTAGTCCTAGAGACTTTTAAAAAATGATAAGTGGATTTATTTGGTGGTCTTTGCATTTTTAAATTGATTTTTATGTGGAAAAATGTTATTATTAAGGCGAGGTTGCGAAATTCATATAAAATCAACCGTACGCTCAAAACCTTATTATGAGTAATGGTCGGAAAGCTAATTTCGAGATCTATGATTTGAAATTGTCATTTGCAATAATTTTCAACTTTCTGAGAGATATATAATTTATATTTAGTTTTTATCTTATTTGAGTAAAAAGAAAAAGATTAATCAACATAAGTGGGGATTAGTTAATTACTAAAACGCCCCTGCCCTCTAAGCATATATATACACTCATTTCCTCCTCCTTCCTTTCTTTCCACCCGGCCACACTTTCATTCTCTCTTTTTCTCTCATCTCTCTCACTCTCGAAGCTCACTCTCTTCTCTCTCTCTATTCCACTCGGTATATCACTCTTCTACACTTGATTTTTATGGATTCTTCCATGGAAATTCATTCTTGTTCCATATATGAGCTATAATCCTATTGCATGCATAGTTTGATACTTGCATGTGGGTTGTGTGCGTGTGTGTAGGTTCGGCTAGGCCGAATTGTTGCTTTATAAAAACAAGATGAAGTGAACTTGTAGTGATCTTGTCTTGTATGTGTTTGTTTTTGTGATTTTAGAAAATAATCGGAGATTTTATGGTAAGATACCCTCGAATGAGGGCACCACCGTGAGGCCACTGCCACCGGTGATGAACTCCGGTGAACCGATGGTGAGTAATGATGTAACCACTGAACTCTACTACACCAAAACTTGTTCTTTTGATTGTTGCATGTGTTAATCTTGAAAACACCCGAATGGGTTTTGATTTTTTTAAAAGAATTAAGTTGATGTTAGTTGATGAAAATGAGTTGTTAATGTTTAATCTTAGAAATTATTGTTTGATTAGAGTGATTGGTAGTGTAAAGGGTCGAAATTGTCCATGTATGTGTTGATTAGTGTAAAAGCCGAATAGGGTTTTGGGTTATCAAAGAATAAATTGATTTTAGTTGATAAAAATGATTGTTTGATAGTTGTTTTAGAAATTGATGGATTAACTAAGGGCCTAAATTGAATTAAAGGTTAAATTCGAGTATGCATGTGGGATTGTGTTATGTTTGGTTCGAATTCTTGCTTAATATAGAAGAAGATAACAACTTGGTGTGTTATTCTTGCTTGAATCAACTAGGATTTAGGTTTAAACCATGAATATACTCTTGCATGTCATTTGTAAGATTAAATTAAAGTTGTATGTTGTATTTCTTGAGAAATTCGAATGGTATAGTTGTTTTATAAGAATATTAAGTTGGATTATATGTCTAAATGATTGTTTATGTGTTTATGTGGATTTGGTATGAAAAATTGATTGATTTTGATTAGTATTTATAGTAGGGCCGAATGGATCATGATTTTTAAGAAGTCAAATTCAAATTTAAGTGATGGATTTGATTATAGAAGATAACTAGGTGATTGCATGTGAAAATTTTAGGAATTGTTTGCTTATTTGCTATTTTTGGTTCGAATTATAGAATTTTAAAAAGAAGAATTAGTTGCCTTGATTCTAAACGGTTATAAGTAGTGTTATGATTATGGAATTGAGTTTTGAATGAAATGTGTACTCATGTGAGTTGTGGTTGCTTGATTTGGTTTAAAGTCGAATTAAAAGTGTGTTTTAAGATATAAGTTGTTCGTTGAATACTTGAAAGTATAAAGGGTAAGAGTGAAGTATATTATATGATATGTGTATTTGTGTAACTATACTCGTATAGTTAAGGTCAATCATTTGATAGGATTAGTGTAAATAGTAAATGTTCCGGGAACGAGAGTTGAGAATATGATTAAGGTTTTGGTTTTATTATAGATTCGGAGCGTGAGGGCATTCAGGCTAGGAAAGGAAAGGATTTACTAGGTGGCAGTAGTTCAACCTTCAGGAAAGCAAATCCAGGAAAGTAACTCTGATTACTTGTGTAAATGGTTATAAAGAGAATACCGTTCATACCATGTAGAGTATTGAACTGTTTAATTATGAAACCCTGATATTGATTTGAGGTACCCTGCCTTTGTTCTTGATAAACTATTATTGATAAACTTAATGATTCAACCCTTTGATAATCTGTCCTTTCTGTTCAAATTATGTATTGAGCCATGAAATATATTGAACCCTCTGATTATCCTTGTTAACCCTGTTTAATGATACCCTGTTCCTCCTGATCACCCTATTGATCCCTAAACAGATGTTGATCCTTCTAACTTAAGTGCTTTGTTATCCCTGATACAGAATTCTTATGAATTGTTCCTTGCGTATCTTTGAATCATCCCCTGAACTTTGTTTCCTTAAAATCTGAATTAAGAATGAGTTTCGACTTGAAAAAGTCTGAATGATTTCAAATTCTTGGTGATGATAAAATGAATTTTAGAAAACCTATTTGTTTTTCCAAATCAAGGTTTTCCAAATGAATTTCTGATGGATTGGATTGGGACGTAAGAGGCTAGTGGGACTAGTCCAGTCATGGTAAGAGGCTAGCGGGGCTAGTCCAACTTAAGGCTAAAATTATTCCGATTGGTACCTTAAAGACTGGATGGAGGTCGGTACGGGCTGATCACCCGTATTAATATGAAATGGAAAGATAAAGTGATCCAATCAAGGGTTCTAAATGATTATTTAAAAAGGGAACTGAAACTTTCTGTTCAGTAAATTGATTTTTGAAAATGAAAATGGTTTATATTGCTTTGAAAATAGTTGATTATGTTAATGTGAAGCTTAAAGCTCGAGAACCCTGATTCTTAAATTTGTTGCTCATATGATTGATTCCATATATTGAAATACTGTTGTTTTCCTCTATTGAAAGATCTATTCTGATCCTTTATTGATTTGTGATGAATGTCGGCTTTCGACCTACGTTGAGCCTTGTTCCTTAAAAGCTCCATATTGTTCCTTCAAAAACCTTTCCTTAACCCAAAAGCTGGAAATCTGCCACCTAGATCAAATAAAGTAAAATGCCCTGAGTTTGGTAAAGCATATTGAGAATTGATATTGTAGAACTGCTATATAGTTGCTTGCTGAGTTTTATACTCATTTATTTTGTTTTAATCTAACCATGGCAGTTAAGTAAGAAGATGGCCAGGCTTAGGCGCACTGCTCGTAAGAGCGTACCTGGTGGTCCCTACCGTGTTGAGGGCTTCCGGTTGCCAGAGCAGGTAGTGGTAATTATGAGTGAGCTCGCGCCTAGAAAGAAGTGTTTAAAGATACAATGGGTTATCTGTCGGTTCCCAGCCGGAATCAATATTGTTTATTTAATAATATTTTGGGTTTGTAAGTTATATTTTGTGATTGGTAGTTATAATCTTGTCTCATACTTTATCCTGTTGATCCTGTTAGTAGTTAATCGGGGTTTATGCATATTTAATTATCAGATTAGAGGTGTGTGAGTCCTCATTTCCTAACTCTGAGATTGAGGGCGTCACAAGTTGGTATCAGAGCTACAAGATCTAGTCCCTGAGACAAGTTAGGATTAAAAAGGGTATTTTGGGAATATATCTATATCGCGAGAGAGTTCGACTCATATAGAGTTCAGTTAGACTATTAGGTATAGTCTAAGGAAAGTGTTGATTGGTTAAGTGGAAACTAGAGTTAGGGTGTGAATTAGATGGAATCTTTATTTAACCCTAACCTTGTTTCTCGGTTCCTGTTTTGTGTTTTCTCTCAGGATCCTAGTAGTGGTAGTGACTCAAATTCAGAGATTAGTTTGACCGGTACCCCTGTGGACCCCATTCCACCCTCTCCTGAGGAGCCTGTGTATGTTAGTTCAGACCCAGAGGAGGACCCTTCTGAGAGTAGTGAGATCCCTATGCAGATTTCACCCTTGAGGCCAGATTCAGAAACCCCTGCCCCTGAGCCAGAGTCCGAGATGCCTAAGACTGTACCTGTCAGTGTTGGTGGCAAGTTAGCCCAGGATCGAGACTTTGTGTACTCCCGCATTCCTGAGTTGGGAGCTTTGGTGGATAGGCTAGCCAGAGAGTCTTGGCAGAGTGCTTCAGTTATGGATGATGAGTGGCGAGTTCGGGTGAAGATGGTGGAGCAGGTTGCCAGGAGGAGATTGGATGAGGGACCATCCACTAGTGATGATGATGCTGATGCTGAGGCCCGGAGGCTGCATAAGATCATTCGCTGGATGTTGGTTGTGTTGAGAGAGATTCTGGACGATTAGACGGGACTGTTGGTTGAGCCCGTAGATTGTTGTTTTTCAGTGCCGGTAGGCTTTGGGATACTTGGTCAGATGTCGGGATCCCTTTTCATTTATCTTGTTGTATTTCAGATCAGTGTTGTAGTAGTAGTAGTTGGAAGTTAGGGGTAGATAGGGGGATGTTTTCCATTTTTTACTCTGTTTAACCCTGCTATTTATTGTACCTTATTTCAGAACCTGTGATATCCAGAACTATCTTTATGTACCCTTTGTTTAAATAAATCCATTGTCTTGCTTTCCATTGTGCACCTTAAATATCTCATAAACTGTTCTTAATATTATGTTTCTATATAACCATGTTTTCGTACAACCATGTTTAAAGATCATAAAACCCTATTCTGTGCCATGATAAAACAACATTGATATGAGAATTATGTAGTAATAGGATTGCATGTGCAAAATTGGGTAAAACTTAAAACCCACAAAAGAGATTTTATAGAAACTGTTGTTATATATCTGTCATGCCATCGTATTGCTAAATAATTGCTCAATCAGGTTTGTAAGAAATGGCCAACTCACCAGATCACCAAGAAGGAGAAATTCCTACCCAAGACCCAGAAGTAAACCCAGAAACCACCATGATAAGCAGACTTGCTCAGCTTTTGCAACAACCTGTGGCCCCTAAAGTTGGATATTTCAAGCACTTTCAATCTGTTCATCCCCCAGAATTCTTAGGTTTTTCAGACCCGATTAAAGCTCAGTCGTGGTTGAGAGAAATGGAAAAAGCCTTTGAGTTAGCAGAAGTTAAGGACGACAAGAAAGCTCAGTATGCAAGTTATTACCTGAAAGATGAAGCAAGTTTCTGGTGGGAGTCTTCTAAGGCGTTGTTGGAAGGCAAAGACTTGACATGGGAGAAATTCACTGAGATGTTTCTGGAGAAGTATTTGTCAAGCTATATGCAAGATCAGTTGGAAATGAAATTTCTGGACCTTAGACAGGAAGATATGTCAGTAGCGGAATATGAGGTGAAGTTTTCGGAATTGTCTAGATTCGTACCTGAGTACGTGAATACGGAAGCGAAGAAGGCCAAGAGGTTCCAACAGGGACTTAAGCCATGGATTAGGAGTCAAATAGCAATGTTGGAGATCAAGAATTATGCTGCTTTGGTTCAAAAAGCAATGATAGTGGAAGGTGAGCGGGAAGCTGCAAGAAGAGAAAACGATGGAAGAAAGAGGAAGTTTGAAAGCTCTAAGCAAGAGCAAGGAAGCTCAAAGTTCAGAGGGGAGTTTGGAAAGAATGGTGGAGGTCAGAACCAAAAGTTCCAGAAGTTTAAACCCGATAATGGAGCTCAGAAGAACTGTTTCCAGAAAGCTGGACAACCGGGGAAGGACAACAGACCCCAGATGCAAGAATGCAGGAATTGTGGAAAGAGACACCCGGGAAGGTGTAATAAGCTGGATATAACGTGTTTCAAGTGCAACAAGAAGGGGCATTACTCTTCAGAATGCCCAAGTGGAGCAAGGAAGCCTGATTCGGCTTGTTTCAAGTGTGGTAAAATGGGCCATATGGCCAGGAATTGCAAGTAGCCTGTTCAGAAGGCTAATGTTCTCAGAATTGCTGGACCGCCGTCTCTCCCAACACCATCAGCTCAACCCAGAGCTAGAACCTTTAACATGACAATGAAAGATGCAGTGCAAGATATGGACGTGGTAGCAGGTATGCTTGATATAAACTCAGTAGAAGTAAAAGTTTTGATGGATTCTGGAGCAACTAGATCTTTTATCTCTGAAAGTATTCTTGATAAGTTAAATTATGTTGCGTACCCTCTAGAGCCTAATTTGATTATAGAGGTAGCAAATCAAGAGAAAGTTATTGCTAGTAAGATTTGTCCTGATTGTGATGTGACTATAGAAGGTCGGCATTTTTCTGCTGACTTAATTTCCTTTAAGTTAGGAGAATTTGAGGTTATACTAGGAATGGATTGGTTGTCAAACCATGAAGCGCAAATAGAATGTAAAAGTAAGAAGGTGAAATTAAGAACCAAGGATGGTGAAGAAGTGATATTCAAAGAAAAGAGGCAAGAGAAGAAATTTCTAACGGCAATTGAGGCAAGAAGGTTGTTGTGCATATGTTGTGTACTTGATGATTTCATAAACAAAACATCTAAGTAGATTTTACTTAGTGAAATAATGTAGCACTCGATGGATAAGAATTTTAGTCCCGACGGATAACTCATTATAGTCCCGACGGATGTTAACTAATTATCCATCGAGTGAGTAGCTTATGTAATAATAAGTCTGTAGCACAGTTATGTATACACCTTTGTGTAGAATATGTAGTAGCATATAAGTCATGTTGACTTTAACTAGATATGCAGAATAGGTTGATTAATTGTACATAAATAATGTCTTGTAATTCTGTATAAGTGAAATGAAGTCATATACTTGATTACTACCCGACGGATAACCTACAAAGCAACCAACGGATGATCAACAACCCGAAGGATGATCAACAACCCGACGGATGATCATGTACTCATCTAATAAAGAATTCAAACAGTAGTTGAACAGTGAAAAGCTGAGCACAGCCGTCGAGATGTATACAAACCTACTGTGGAAGCCCATTAACCGGGTAATAGAGGACAAAAAACAGCAAAGCTTAAGACTGATAGTTTTTATATTTGTTCAGTCTTTTTGACTTTGTAATCTTGGTGATATATAAACCAAGAATGTAGAAAATAGAAACATATAGTTGAGATACACAAAACAGAGAAATCTTTATAAGCAGAATTATTAGCATTTCCTTGTATTCTCAGTAGTTTAATTTGTAAGCAGCTGTGAGCATTCTTGCACACAGAGTCCTCTCGATATATAATATATATCTCTGGTGGAATTGTTTGAATACACCAGAAAGTTTTAAAAACTCTTGTTTTTAATTACTTATGTTTTGATTCAATTAAGTTTCTATTCCGCATTGTGCTAATCAAAACAGGTATATCTATATTCGAGTTGAACATTTTTATTTTGAAAAAAAAGTTCAAGAATTCCATTCAACCCCCCTTCTGTAATTCTTGCTATATTGTTAAGGGACTAACAATTGGTATCAGAGCAAGCTCTTAATCTACAAAGAGTTTAAAGATCAAAACAATTCAGCAAGATGAACAAGAAAGATGTTGGAGTCAAGATTCCTTTTCTTGATAAAGATAATTACCATCATTGGAAGGTAAAGATGCATCTTCATATGCTTTCTTAAGATGAGGCCTATGTGGACTGCATAGAAAGAGGCCCTCATGTTCCAGTGAGAGCTGCAACAGGAAACGAGCCATCAGTTCCCAAGCCGAGGCACGAATGGTCTGTTAGATATATTTGATAATGTCATGGCTAATATGATTTATGTTTAGTTTTCAGATCTTACTTAAACAGGATAAATCAGTACTTACTGGAAATCAGGACTTAAGGATATCAGTACTTATATTATCAGGAGATAATTATCAGAAGATGGATATCAGAACTTAAGTACTGAAGGACGTTCAGATAAGGACAGTGTAACACCCCCAAATCCGGGGTCGGGGATCCGGGTTGTCACGAGTTCCATTTCCCTTAACAACACCCAATCTTAATAAATAATCAACTACTCTGTACTGTGACCCCACAATAAACACACACACCACAAGTTATAGTCTCAGAGATGAATATCCAAAAATAATCACAAGTCGTTTTATTCCACAATTATATGCCAATACACCTTAAACAGGTTTCTGAATAAATTTACATTTCTTTGCCATTATTACAATTCATAAATATACATAATCTGATACATTAAAAGTTGAAAGCCTAGCCTATTGGTAGTTCCTACCTCAGCTATGGCGGCATCAGTGCTTCTAGAAAACTGCGGAACGTCTCCTAACCTCTTGCGAATCGGGAGCTTGGTCCGGTTCATCTTGTCTATCTGATGTTGTGTGATGAAAGAAGAAAGCAAGGGTGAGCAGCAAGCCCACCAAAATAATATGTATAATGATTAACAATATATGAGCCTTCTCATAGTACTCATGAAAGTCTTGGTCAAAAGAAATGAACCAAGTTGATATCTTAATGCGATGAAGTCGCAAAATATTCAGTATATATATATACATATATACTTTTCAAAATATTGGAAGTCCTCTTCCATGCACAATATACACAAAGTCCCAGTGTATAACTGTATAAAAAAAATATCGTTGCAAGGTGATCTCATATATCTAACCTTGTCTCAACGTTTTTCTGAAAATCTTTGTCATTCATAAGACAATTATTAATTAGATATAAGTTTAAAAGATGAAGTTACAAGATACCCCAATATACTTATATCTTTCCCAAATACTACTTGAACTACCACCGTTCAAGTTATAATTAGCTTCAAAAGTTCATCACATAGATGAGACTATAAGGCAAGATTTGAATAGATTAAATCTTTAAAATATTATCAAAATAAAATGAAGTTACGAGATACTTCATTTGATGTAAACATCATTTTGAAAACTTGACCCTGCCAACACTCAACAATCGCCCAACCGTAGCCTTTCTATCGAAGTGCTCTGGGTAGTGTTGCAGAAATTATCCAATTGGATGATGAACTCATTACGGGAGTTTGCCGCGCCAGGAAGACCACTTACGATGATCAGTCGTAGTAGTACAACCCCACCATTTTCTACATGTAGAGGAGAACCTGTCGGATTTACTTGTCAACCGAACACTGAACTCCTAAGGAATGGACCGCCTTAGCGGAACTTCCAGGCCATTTGGGCCAATATAATAAGGCTGGGCCGGCACTACTCGGCCACTTACGCCACTCCTAGTTCAGATGAAATCCATGACTCTGAAACGTAAAGCTCGTCCCCACTTTCCCCAAGTAGAAACTTGTTGATACGGCTCCACCAAGAAGTCGTATCTATTTGGAAAGGAGAACTCACCGATATTTCCCAGGCGATGCCTGTTAATGGATTAACTTGTTCCAAGAATTTTACTTCCCGAGTGTTGGGTAAGTAATCAATTCATTTATCAAAACAGCAACCTTGTTGCGAATATAAAACACACCACAGAGCCGGATCCCTCAGGTTTTGAGCGAGTATTTAAATCCCCTTCGAAAGGAGGATCTTAAAAAAAATGAGTTTTGGGATCCGCTCTAACTTTTAAAAAAATCATTTTGAAGACTCGCAAAACATTTTTAAGAATGTTTGGAGTGAAGCTGATTTAATGAAGTAAATCAGTCCCCAGAATATTTAGAAAATATCTGAATATTATTATTTAAATAATATTCCCATAAAGAATAATCTTTATAAAATAATTGAAGTAGAAGTATTAAAACTTATACTTGAAATGAATAGCAAATAATCAAAGATATACTTATACAAAAGTAATATCTTTATTTGAATAATCAAAAGTAAGTTTGATTATCGACACCTTATTCTTTAATACAATAAAGAATATTATTAAGTAATAAGCGGAGTCATAATACCTCGAATGAATACTATAAATAATATTAATAAAATAAAGGAGTCATACATCCTCAAATGAATATCCAAGTAATATTCAATAATAATATAAACTGAGTCATAAGCCCTCGAATGAATATTCAAATAATATTCAAATAATAAAATAAACTGAGTCATAAGCCCTCGAATGAATACTCAAATTAATATTCAATTAAGTAAAATAAAGGTATCGAATAAACCTTATTCGATCCATAGTTTTAAAAACTATATCCATATATATATAAATATATATATATAATATACTCGGAAACATCGACTCCCGGTTTAGAAATATGTTCACCTTTTATCCCCTATACTAAGGGTATACGCAACTACTTGCTTATTTCTAGCATAGGTATTATGCAACTATAAGCATTGAAATCAACAGATAGATAACCAGATTACGAAACAGACATGCATATATACCATATCAGCATGCTCCAATATATCACAAAATTTGCTAATAACAATCATGCACTATCACAAGATAATGCATATACATATATTTACATCACAACAACAGTATATCGGGTAGAAAACTTGCCTGAGCGACTGGGGGTTACGAATGGCTCGGGACGAGTCTGGTAACCTATAAACAACAAGTAAGTTGGAATTAAACCAAAGTCACTTGTAAATCTATACTCTAACCAACTCAGACTCTAACGCTCGTTTTGCGCTTACTGATTCTCTTAAGTCACTCGAGTACCCTCGGCTCCACTATTTTTAATAATTTAACCTTTATGAGTTTTAAGGCGATTCCTTCGCGAGTGTCTTACCAACTGCCTAACACACTTACCATAAATGTTTCATGCATTAATTAACCCTTTTTGGTCTTTAACCTATGTTTCAAAGTAAGGCGAGGGGAAAAGTTTCGTTCGCGAAACGCCGTTACTTGAAACGGTCGTTTCTCCTAAACCGTGCATCGGAATCGAACGAACTACATATCAAAACGAAGCTCGTAACATGAGCTATCTAAACATGGCAGTGGTCATAATCTAGCAGGGGGTTCTCGGGTCCTAATGTTATGCACAAAAACAGTCCAAAGAAAATCGGACGTTACGACGGCTATGTTTACGCGATTACCAATGTTTAAACTACTCCAATTAACCACCAACCAACTCATAACCATCAATACAACAAAACTTCACCTAAACCATACCACATCAGTCCATAATCTCCAAGGTTTTCAACTCAAACAACCACAATCAAGACCTATGAACTATAATCAAGCTTCAATTACCAAAAACACTTCCAAATCAAACCAAACTACTAATAATCACAATCCATGCTTCTCATTTCACAACACCAACCATTAAACTTACTAACAAATAAAGTAAAGGCTAGTGTTTGAAGTTTATACCTTCCTTGGGAGGTGTTAAGTTGCTAGGAAGCCTTAGGGAGCCTCCTACAAGCTTGATCTTTCCAAAGAAATCAAGAACACAAAGTTAGGCTTTGAAGTTTCTAAAAGTCCGATTTAAAGAACTGTAAAAATGAGGGTCTTACCATGATTATTTGGACGAGACTTGTGAACAAGAGTTGTAGGCCATCTCAATACCTTTCCAATGAGCTATAGAACACAATATTTGAGTGAGAAATGAAGGAGATACAGCAGTTTTAGTGTTCTGGTTCTGTTTTGGCCGAGAGCATGAAGAACAATGCCTTGGTTTCTTTTTGATTTTGATGAAAAATGATTTGCTTGGCTTGGTTGGTTTGATTTTTGTGTTTGTTTTAGTAAATTACCTAGTTGCCCTTGATTTTGTGTGGTTAAAAAGCCACCACATCTCCTTCCTTCCCATGTCATGCTTGTGTCATCCTCATGATGTCATCCTCCCCTCCTTGTCCTCTTCTCATTGGTTGGGTGACATCATCCTCTCTAATCCCTTTGATTAACTTCCTAATTGTTTGCCTAATGACCGCTGATCTGTTATACGGTTTGCTTAACTTTCGTTTTCGTTTATCGTTTGAAGGATCATACCCGGGATCTTATTACTTAGGTTCCCTTAACCTTTCTCAATATATTATATTCCTTTTATGATCCTCTCCTATAATCCTTTAATTTAAATCCTTTTTATCCTGTTACCTTTTTCTCAAATCTTTCCGTATCTAGTGTATTTCCGGGAAAAATCAAAGTGTTCGGATTTGGATTCTGACGATCTTTACATACACTTATATCCCATATAAAGTACTAATAAAATCTCAGAATATCCATATCAGAATCCCTACATAGTGTGGCATGAAAAGTTTTCTCATTCAGCAAAAACACTATTCATAAGGGTTTCAAAAATTTCCCAAAAATTGGGGTTATTACAGTCTCCCCTCCTTAAAAGGATTCCGTCCCGGAGTCAGATAGAAAATGAATAGGGATACTCTCTTAACATTGCACTTTCTAACTCTCGAGTAAATTTTCCCACATTGTGGTTCTACCATCAAACTCTTACTAGTTTGATAACCCTTCTCCTAAGCACTCGTTCCTTTTTACTTTATACCCTTCCTGGTTGCTCCATATAGGTTACGTCTGGTTGCATGTCTATGCGCTCATATGCCCCTATTTGTCTGGCATCCGAATTACACTTCCTTAACATTGATACGTGGAACACGTTATGAACTTGCTACAGGTTCGGGGGTAGGGCTAGCTCATATGCTAACTTCCCAAACGTCTTAATATATCCAAGGGTCCAACAAATTGTAGACTTAGCTTTCCTTTCTTTCTGAACCTCATCAATCCTTTTTCAAGGGTTTCCAAGGGGATACCTATAACATTACTAGGCCCCCTATTTCATATTCTTTGTCCTTTTTGAGTCAAATCAGCATACCTCTTATGTCCATCTTGGGTTACTACCAGCCGTCCTCTGATTAGATCTATTATATCCCTGGTCCTTTGGACTACTGCGGGTCCGAGCATCTTGCGCTCTACAACTTCATCCTAACATAAGGGAGATCGACATTATCTTCCCTCAAGGATCTCATAAGGTGACACCTCGATAATGACATATGATCTATTGTCGTGATATAACTAAATCCGCGTTAAGTGATCATTCCAAATTTTTTCAAGTCTATTGCACAGACTCTCATTATAGCATTTAGCAATAGAGCTTTTGCTTCTCAATACCCATTCTTTTCGAGTTCGTAATCGCTACTACCTTCCGTTCCTAATATTATACTGGTTATACTTTTGCTCGTTAGCGTTCTATAACCTTTTAATAACCACATCAACCTTAGTATTACGAATGTGTTCCCATTCTGAATACCACCATAACTTTACTACTCCTTTTTCAGCTGTTTCTATTTTCGAAAGTTTAATCCTTCATATAGAAGTAAAAGAATTTATTGAGAGATCACTATGATCATGAACACTTGTTATCTCGCATAGTTAGTACAGAAGGTGGCCAGCCTTTAGTACTTGACAAGCAATTAAACAATAGTTGGTATCCTACTAGGCTTCTATCACACAGATAGACAGTCATTCGGCAATACCTCCCCTTCTGGAAGGGTTGTTCTTCTCAACTTACATGAAATGAAAAGAAGAGAAAAGAACGAACTGAAGAGAATTGTATATATAAAAAATATACTGCCACAAAATATCTGGCTTGGAACCTACCTCTGAACTATAGAGGTTTGTCATAGGAGAACAAAACATATACGTATTTATATCAGCATCAAGTATTATAGCATCGTATTTCCCATGCCTAAATATTTCTATTCCGTCCATCATTCTATGGACCCATGCTCTTCCTCGAGCTTATACACAATCACCTTTGAAACTCCCTCGATTTCGAAAATCGAACCTGGGATCTCATTTTAGACATCACTGTTACTAGAGTTCTATGCTTGCACCGCAACCTTCCTCATATAGTAATACGACTCTCTTTTTATAAGAGGGAATAAATATTCAATAGGTAGATACTCTACTTAATTAGTCTATCAATGATAACTTATACACTACCACGACCCGTTTAGTGGTACTCAATCTCAACATCCATTCCAATACAACTCTCACGGTTGTAATCAGCTCGTTACTCGCAGAATCATTGCTGCCTTACTATGGTCCACCACTGACCCACTGTCATCATTCACTTTCCATGAAATCTTAATAGCTAACCATACGGAGTCCATACATGTCGTATCAAATCCTTCTAAGGAGGTAACATAATCACCATTTCTGATTCATGAAGAACACTCCTGATCTCAAAGGTTCGTTTAGTCCTTTTGAAACATGGTCCAGGCTCATTCTCAAGATAGTACCTTCTAAGATAGATAGCCCGCTCATGGCGATTACACGAATTAAACCTTTACCAACTACTATTACGGCTGGGTATTGCACAGTCATCAGAAGGAATGTCAATCTTCCAAACCATAATACAACCTTCACAGTTTTAACCATCATCACTGTATTCTTTTGGCACAAGCACCTATAATTATCCTCTTACCTTTAAAGTGTCCGCCACCTCTTTGGCCTTTCCTGATAGTAAAATTTCCTTACAGTCAATGTCACTTTAACCATCTCCAAATAAATTTTCTACCTTATTTCAATCACAGCTTATGTGAAAATTCTTTCCTTAAAATCTGATGAGTAAAAAAAAATCACCATTTTTCCATAAGTTATTGCCTCAGTCTTTAGAGGTTAATCACTGTCATGACTGACTCTCAATCATAATTAGAACATCTTTTTTTTTAAGTCCTAATTGCCCTGAATAATTTCGACCATTACTGGTTCGATCCATACTTTCTCGTGGTTTAACACGTGCCCCACTTGGCAACATTATAATTACGTCATATTTCCTTTATCAACATTTCTATTCTTGAAAATTTTGAATATTACCTTTCTCCTTGTAAAACCTCTAAGGTTATCCTTCAATCGTTCCTCCTGTATTCCCTAGATACAGGGCATATTAAAATACCATTTACTATTACTAGAACCATTGTCTATATACTTCTGAAAAATTTCTCCACTGATTCTTAAAGGTTGTTGCTACATTAACCCTTTCCAAATCATACTGTCAAAACTCATACTGTCCCTATTAAGGGTGAAATTCCAACCTTTATGCATTCCCCTAGGATTCATTTTAAGTTACCGATGTTCTATCCTTAATTCCACCTTTAAAAGGTACCTGCATCCTTCCATGGATAAATCAAGTCATATATCCCTGATAAGGGTGTCTTATTCAATCATTCCCACCTCGATAGTCTATACCTAACTTCATAATAGCATCCTTATTCAAATTGAGGTCAATCCATATGGCCTCCAAAAGATAACAATGGTCATCCACTTTTCTTTCTTGATTTGGTAATGATAACATGGATGTTCTGGAAGATATTGGTCATGTTCAACGTGAACTTCTTCTTAATAATTCCTTATTTACTTTTGTTGTTTATCTCAACAGTCATCTCAATGTTGGGATATCTTTCATATCTGGCGTCTCCCTTTCTGGGTATCATGCCACCGATCTTACACTTTACCTTCTTGAAGGTCACTTCCTTCACCCAATTTTCTTAATTTCTTACTTTCTTGTCTCCTCAGTCTATCCGCGTCTCATTATTTATCCTTCGAATTATCTCAAGGTTTCCTCGAATCTTCCCAACTTACAGGGGATAAAATATATGTATCTCTTATACCTTCAACCATCAATTTAACTCATGGTGAATCACTCTCATCCGGACGATTACCTACTTTTCTATTTCTATTTCTACGAGTCTTTAGGGTTTCCTCATACCCAACTCCCTTATCATTCCTCAAACTCTCTTGCCTTTATATTCCTTTCTCTTATCGTTATTTCATGAACCAACACAACATAAGCATTGATTTCAAACATCCTGTCATTCTGGATTCGTGTCTTCAGAACGAATCTTGATAACTTTTACAACTTAGATTCATAATTCATCATACTCGTCTGCCTTTGTTCTGGCTCTTAAGCTTTTACACTATCTCCATAACCTTGGGAAGTACTTTCCTGAAAACAATTGACTGAACTTAAATCAGTTTATTATAATCTCTTGCTCCGTGCCTCCCTTGGCCTTTCACCAGCGGGTGGTCTCTCTCTTAGGAGGGTAAGTGACAAAACAGTCTTTTGTGGTTCGTCAATCATTTAGAATCTCAAATGATTCATCTATTTCCTTTAGCCAGGCTCTTGCCTCGACTGGGTCAGCTTGTTCCTTGGAACTCTGAGAGCTTAGCGACTTAAAGGTCATGAAAGAATTTCCCACCGCACTGTCTCCTCAGGGTGGTGGTTGGGGATAATAGTCTAAGTTCTCTTTAGACAGGTCCATGAATTGCCGTATAGGGGTACCATCTCGGGTCTCCTGTCCTTACTCGACTTTTGTTTCCTCAGTCTAAATATTTCTTCCTACTCCCCATAATTGGGGTCATCTTACATAATTTAAATCCTCATTTTCCACTTCATCATGTTATGGGTTCCTTTTGTCTTGGTGGCAACCTCCCTGACTATCACGTTCAGGGTTTGCTCTAACTCTTATTCCTCAAACTAGCTTTCATCTAAGATTTCATCTTTAAGCTCTTAAACCTTTGGAACCCAAATTCTATAGGAATACCTCATTATTCCCTTATCATCTCTCTCGGTATTAATCTCATACCTATTTGTTGGCTTTCTGCCTTCATTCATCACTTTTACTGGCACAATATGTTCTTTTCCAATACTTCGGGCTGTATTGCTATCTCAAACAGCTTTTCGGTACCGGCTCCGGTTACCTTCACTACTATTTCCATTTTCTCAAAATCTCTTATAAACTCTCCAAAAGACATTATCATCTTGAGTCTCTCCTTTTTACTAAGGGCATCAGCCACCATATTGGCTTTCCCCGAATGATAAAGAATCTCCCAATCATAATTCTTGATTAGCTCTAACCGCCTCCTCTGGCGTATGTTGAGCTCTTTCTACGTAAGAATGTACTAGAGCTTCTATGGTTTGTGAATCTCACACTTCTCTCCATACAAGTAGTGCCTCAAATCTTTAGGGCAAAACTATTGCCACGAGCCCAAGCTCATGGGTGGGGATATCGAATTTTAAATTCCCTTAATTGTCTTGACGCAGACGCGATTATCTTGTTGTGCTATATAAGAAGCACCCTAATTCCTTATGCGAAGCGTCACTTACAAATCACAAAATCTCATTTTCCATCCGGCAACGCCAACATAGGGAACGTCACCAACCTTTGCTTCGGTTCTTAAAAGTTGTTCTCGTATTTCTCTGTCCATTCGAACTTCTCAGTCTTACGAGTAAGCCGCGTTAAAGGGGCTACTATCTTTACAAACTTGAACGAACCTCTGGTAGTGACCGGCCAATCCTACCTCTGGTAGTCGACCCAACCAGGGTCATCAATTCATCAGTGGTCCTTTATCCAATCTCGTCAGGATCCTCCATGGGATCCTCCTCAGTAACTATCCCTTCTAGGACAACATCCTCAACCGCTACATCCTCAATATCAACATCATCCGGTCCTGCGTTAGGACACTCTATTGGATCCACAATCTGATCTCCAATTAGTAATAAAACATCATCGCGTTGATGTTCCTCAACTTCAGGGTTCGGAGTCCCGCTACCATATACGATAACGAACTACGCTTCTATCGCTACATTTATAAGGGTTCCCATAAGGGTTTTAACTGTCAGTACTACGTTAGGTAGTCCGACTATGAACTTGGCAAGAGTTCTTATTATCTTAGTGAACTTATTATCTTAACGTCCCATCATCTCTGAGGTTTATAACGCTTAGCTCTGATACCATTTCTGTAACACCCCCAAATCCGGGGTCGGGGATCCGGGTTGTCACGAGTTCCATTTCCCTTAACAACACCCAATCTTAATAAATAATCAACTACTCTGTACTGTGACCCCACAATAAACACACACACCACAAGTTATAGTCTCAGAGATGAATATCCAAAAATAATCACAAGTCGTTTTATTCCACAATTATATGCCAATACACCTTAAACAGGTTTCTGAATAAATTTACATTTCTTTGCCATTATTACAATTCATAAATATACATAATCTGATACATCAAAAGTTGAAAGCCTAGCCTATTGGTAGTTCCTACCTCAGCTATGGCGGCATCAGTGCTTCTAGAAAACTGCGGAACGTCTCCTAACCTCTTGCGAATCGGGAGCTTGGTCCGGTTCATCTTGTCTATCTGATGTTGTGTGATGAAAGAAGAAAGCAAGGGTGAGCAGCAAGCCCACCAAAATAATATGTATAATGATTAACAATATATGAGCCTTCTCATAGTACTCATGAAAGTCTTGGTCAAAAGAAATGAACCAAGTTGATATCTTAATGCGATGAAGTCGCAAAATATTCAGTATATATATATATATACATATATACTTTTCAAAATATTGGAAGTCCTCTTCCATGCACAATATACACAAAGTCCCAGTGTATAACTGTATAAAAAAAATATCGTTGCAAGGTGATCTCATATATCTAACCTTGTCTCAACGTTTTTCTGAAAATCTTTGTCATTCATAAGACAATTATTAATTAGATATAAGTTTAAAAGATGAAGTTACAAGATACCCCAATATACTTATATCTTTCCCAAATACTACTTGAACTACCACCGTTCAAGTTATAATTAGCTTCAAAAGTTCATCACATAGATGAGACTATAAGGCAAGATTTGAATAGATTAAATCTTTAAAATATTATCAAAATAAAATGAAGTTACGAGATACTTCATTTGATGTAAACATCATTTTGAAAACTTGACCCTGCCAACACTCAACAATCGCCCAACCGTAGCCTTTCTATCGAAGTGCTCTGGGTAGTGTTGCAGAAATTATCCAATTGGATGATGAACTCATTACGGGAGTTTGCCGCGCCAGGAAGACCACTTACGATGATCAGTCGTAGTAGTACAACCCCACCATTTTCTACATGTAGAGGAGAACCTGTCGGATTTACTTGTCAACCGAACACTGAACTCCTAAGGAATGGACCGCCTTAGCGGAACTTCCAGGCCATTTGGGCCAATATAATAAGGCTGGGCCGGCGCTACTCGGCCACTTACGCCACTCCTAGTTCAGATGAAATCCATGACTCTGAAACGTAAAGCTCGTCCCCACTTTCCCCAAGTAGAAACTTGTTGATACGGCTCCACCAAGAAGTCGTATCTATTTGGAAAGGAGAACTCACCGATATTTCCCAGGCGATGCCTGTTAATGGATTAACTTGTTCCAAGAATTTTACTTCCCGAGTGTTGGGTAAGTAATCAATTCATTTATCAAAACAGCAACCTTGTTGCGAATATAAAACACACCACAGAGCCGGATCCCTCAGGTTTTGAGCGAGTATTTAAATCCCCTTCGAAAGGAGGATCTTAAAAAAAATGAGTTTTGGGATCCGCTCTAACTTTTAAAAAAATCATTTTGAAGACTCGCAAAACATTTTTAAGAATGTTTGGAGTGAAGCTGATTTAATGAAGTAAATCAGTCCCCAGAATATTTAGAAAATATCTGAATATTATTATTTAAATAATATTCCCATAAAGAATAATCTTTATAAAATAATTGAAGTAGAAGTATTAAAACTTATACTTGAAATGAATAGCAAATAATCAAAGATATACTTATACAAAAGTAATATCTTTATTTGAATAATCAAAAGTAAGTTTGATTATCGACACCTTATTCTTTAATACAATAAAGAATATTATTAAGTAATAAGTGGAGTCATAATACCTCGAATGAATACTATAAATAATATTAATAAAATAAAGGAGTCATACATCCTCAAATGAATATCCAAGTAATATTCAATAATAATATAAACTGAGTCATAAGCCCTCGAATGAATATTCAAATAATATTCAAATAATAAAATAAACTGAGTCATAAGCCCTCGAATGAATACTCAAATTAATATTCAATTAAGTAAAATAAAGGTATCGAATAAACCTTATTCGATCCATAGTTTTAAAAACTATATCCATATATATATAAATATATATATATAATATACTCGGGAACATCGACTCCCGGTTTAGAAATATGTTCACCTTTTATCCCCTATACTAAGGGTATACGCAACTACTTGCTTATTTCTAGCATAGGTATTATGCAACTATAAGCATTGAAATCAACAGATAGATAACCAGATTACGAAACAGACATGCATATATACCATATCAGCATGCTCCAATATATCACAAAATTTGCTAATAACAATCATGCACTATCACAAGATAATGCATATACATATATTTACATCACAACAACAGTATATCGGGTAGAAAACTTGCCTGAGCGACTGGGGGTTATGAATGGCTCGGGACGAGTCTGGTAACCTATAAACAATAAGTAAGTTGGAATTAAACCAAAGTCACTTGTAAATCTATACTCTAACCAACTCAGACTCTAACGCTCGTTTTGCGCTTACTGATTCTCTTAAGTCACTCGAGTACCCTCGGCTCCACTATTTTTAATAATTTAACCTTTATGAGTTTTAAGGCGATTCCTTCGCGAGTGTCTTACCAACTGCCTAACACACTTACCATAAATGTTTCATGCATTAATTAACCCTTTTTGGTCTTTAACCTATGTTTCAAAGTAAGGCGAGGGGAAAAGTTTCGTTCGCGAAACGCCGTTACTTGAAACGGTCGTTTCTCCTAAACCGTGCATCGGAATCGAACGAACTACATATCAAAACGAAGCTCGTAACATGAGCTATCTAAACATGGCAGTGGTCATAATCTAGCAGGGGGTTCTCGGGTCCTAATGTTATGCACAAAAACAGTCCAAAGAAAATCGGACGTTACGACGGCTATGTTTACGCGATTACCAATGTTTAAACTACTCCAATTAACCACCAACCAACTCATAACCATCAATACAACAAAACTTCACCTAAACCATACCACATCAGTCCATAATCTCCAAGGTTTTCAACTCAAACAACCACAATCAAGACCTATGAACTATAATCAAGCTTCAATTACCAAAAACACTTCCAAATCAAACCAAACTACTAATAATCACAATCCATGCTTCTCATTTCACAACACCAACCATTAAACTTACTAACAAATAAAGTAAAGGCTAGTGTTTGAAGTTTATACCTTCCTTGGGAGGTGTTAAGTTGCTAGGAAGCCTTAGGGAGCCTCCTACAAGCTTGATCTTTCCAAAGAAATCAAGAACACAAAGTTAGGCTTTGAAGTTTCTAAAAGTCCGATTTAAAGAACTGTAAAAATGAGGGTCTTACCATGATTATTTGGACGAGACTTGTGAACAAGAGTTGTAGGCCATCTCAATACCTTTCCAATGAGCTATAGAACACAATATTTGAGTGAGAAATGAAGGAGATACAGCAGTTTTAGTGTTCTGGTTCTGTTTTGGCCGAGAGCATGAAGAACAATGCCTTGGTTTCTTTTTGATTTTGATGAAAAATGATTTGCTTGGCTTGGTTGGTTTGATTTTTGTGTTTGTTTTAGTAAATTACCTAGTTGCCCTTGATTTTGTGTGGTTAAAAAGCCACCACATCTCCTTCCTTCCCATGTCATGCTTGTGTCATCCTCATGATGTCATCCTCCCCTCCTTGTCCTCTTCTCATTGGTTGGGTGACATCATCCTCTCTAATCCCTTTGATTAACTTCCTAATTGTTTGCCTAATGACCGCTGATCTGTTATACGGTTTGCTTAACTTTCGTTTTCGTTTATCGTTTGAAGGATCATACCCGGGATCTTATTACTTAGGTTCCCTTAACCTTTCTCAATATATTATATTCCTTTTATGATCCTCTCCTATAATCCTTTAATTTAAATCCTTTTTATCCTGTTACCTTTTTCTCAAATCTTTCCGTATCTAGTGTATTTCCGGGAAAAATCAAAGTGTTCGGATTTGGATTCTGACGATCTTTACATACACTTATATCCCATATAAAGTACTAATAAAATCTCAGAATATCCATATCAGAATCCCTACATAGTGTGGCATGAAAAGTTTTCTCATTCAGCAAAAACACTATTCATAAGGGTTTCAAAAATTTCCCAAAAATTGGGGTTATTACAGACAGCAGCTGATTAAAGGAAAGAAGATCGAGACAAACATAAGAAGAGATATGCAAGAAGAAGGAATTCTATGAAGAATATAATCCTTGGAAGAAAAGATTTCTGATTAATATATTTTAGGAAGCAGAATTATATTCCATATCAATTAGTGATTATCTTGTAACTGTGTAATATATAAACACAGACATAGGGTTTACACTATAAGAGTTATCATTATCGAAAATATTATTCATTGTAACCCTAGAAGCTCTCGTGATATTTGTTCATCACTGAGAGGTAACAGTTCCATACTGTAACATAGTTTATTGTTTCAATAAAGTTTGTTTTCTGTTACTTGAGTTATTAAAGTTCGATTTGATTATACTTTATACTGTATTCACCCCCTCTACAGTGTGTGTGTGACCTAACAAGTGGTATCAGAGCCAATCTGTTAGCGTACAAACAGTTTAAGATCTATATACAATCATGTCTGATACAGAAACTCCAACTAAGCCCACCAAAACTGAAGAACCTCCAAAAACACAAATTCAAAGTCGATATGAGACCATCAGAGTTCCCATATTGAGACCATCTGAATATCCCATATGGAAGGTGAGGATGACCATGTTTCTGGAAGCAACAGATCCAGAATATCTTGATAAAATCAAGGAAGGGCCTCACAAACCAACCAAGCTCGCGGTTGCAGTCGCAGGTGAAGCAACAAAGACGGTACCAAAGGAGAAGAGTGATTATACTGCTGAAGATATCGCATCAATTGCTAAGGATGCTAAGGTACGACACTTACTGCATAGTGCCATTGATAATGTAATGTCAAACAGGGTAATAAACTGCAAGACTGCAAAGGAGATATGGGATGCCCTGGAAACAAGGTGTCAGGGAACTAATACGATTAAGAAGAACAGGAAGACAATACTCACTCAAGAGTATGAACACTTTGACTCAAAGGCTAATGAGTCATTGACTGATTTTTATGATAGATTTGTCAAACTCTTGAATGATCTGTCACTGGTTGATAAGGAGTATGATCTTGAAGATTCAAACCTTAAATTCCTGTTAGCTCTTCCTGAATGCTGGGATTTGAAGGCTACAACAATAAGAGACAACTACAATCTTGATGAAACAACTCTTGATGAAATTTATGGAATGCTCAAGACTCATGAACTTGAGATGGAACAAAGAAGCAAGAGGAAAGGAGGAAAGTCTAGGACAGTTGCTCTTAAGGCCGAAGAAGAATCCCCCAAGGCAGCTACCTCAAGGAAAGACAAGGGTAAAGCTCTTTTCACAAAGTCTGATACTGAGTCATCAAGTTCTGAAAGTGATGATGACTCAGAATCTGAAAGCTTGCCTGAGACTGATGCTGATGAGGAGATGATGAAGCTGTGTGCTCTTATGGTGAAAGGGATCACAAAGATTGCATACAGGAAGTTCAGGAAGGGAAAGAAGTTTTCCAGGAAAGGCACAAGTTCTGATAAGAAGAATTTCAGAAGATCTGAGGGCAGAGGAGGAAAGTCTGACAGAGGAGATTATACCAATGTCAAATGTTATAACTGTGGTGAGAAAGGCCACATATCTCCTGATTGCAAGAAAGTGAAGAATGACAAAGGCAAGGCTCTTGTCACAAAGAAGAAAAGCTGGACAGACACCTCAGACTCTGAAAGTGAGGAGAATTATGCCTTGATGGCAAATGCTGATAAGGCAAGTGCTGAAAGCAGTTCTAAAACTGCTGAATTAAAGGTACCTCAGACTACTTATGCTTTTCATACTGATGATATTAATGAGTTGAGAAGATATCTTAAAACCATGTTTGTCAGTTATAGAGATCAAACTTTAACATGTGAAAGATTAACTTCTGAAAATCTTGCTTTTAAGAAAAGAAATGATTTCTTAGAAAAAGAGTTAGTTATGTTCCATCAAACTCAGAAAGATAGAGATGATGCTTTTTATGTTAGGGATGAAGTGCTAAAAATGAATGAGTCTCTAAAAATTGAGTTAGAAAAGGAAAGAGAGGTTATCAGGACTTGGACTAACTCTGGCAGAACAACTCAAAATTTGTTAAGTAGTGAAAACTGGAAAGAGGGCTTAGGTTATGGAGAGGATAAGAATGATAAAGGAACTGTAGAAATTAAGGCTGTTGTTGTTAAGCAAAAGCCAAAGTTAAAACCTGTTAAGTTTGTAGCTGTAAAGTCTTATAATGAGAAATCAGAAGTTAAAAAGGGATTAACTTCTGACAAACTAAAATAGGAAAAGACAGCTGAAGTAAATATAGGCTTAATGACTAAGAAGCAGCTTAAGCATAAGCTGAAAGAAGTTAAGAATGCAAACAAGGTAAAATCACCTAGGAAAATTAGGAATGGAAAGGAAGGAGTGAATAAAAGCAATGATTATAAGCCTGTTCCTAATGCTCCTAGGAAAATGTGTCATAACTGTGGAAGTTCTAACCATCTGGCTTCTTTTTGCAGTAAGAATAAGAACATAAACTCCTTACCTTCAAAGTCAGGAGTTAAGAGTCAGTCTGTTAGATATAAGCCACAAAATCCTTTTTTTCATTGTGGTAGTTTATGGCATTCCATTTATACTTGTAAGGAATATCATAGTTTGTACTATGATTATTATCAAATAAAACCTTCTTTAAAGAAAGTTTCCATTGTTCCTTCTAGTATAAATTCTGATTCAAAGTCTGATAGTGTAAATTCTGATAAGAAAAACGTTAACATAAACTCTGATGCTAAATCCGCTGCAAATGTTAACAAACTTGATAAGGCCAAAGGATCCAAGCAAGTCTGGGTCCTTAAAACTAATCATTAGTGGTCTTTGTGATTGCAGGGCAACAGGAAAAACATCCTAGTTCTGGACAGTGGATGTTCAGGACATATGACTGGAAATAAAGCCCTGCTATCAGACTTTGTGGAGAAAGCTGGCCCAAGTGTTTCTTATGGAGATGGCAACATTGGAAAAACATTGGGATATGGAAATATCAATCTTGGGAATGTCATCATTAAAGAAATAGCTCTGGTCTCAAGACTTAAACACAATCTGCTGAGTATAAGTTAAATCTGTGACAGAGGTTATCATGTTGATTTCTTTGAAGAACACTGTGAAGTTGTGAGTAAATCAACAGGCAAAGTTTTTCTGAAAGGATACAGGCGTGGTAACATTTATGAAGCTAAGCTTTCAACATGTACTGATGGTTCTGCAATCTGCCTAATGAGTAGAGCATCAATTGAAGAAAGCTGGAATTGGCACAAGAAACTCTCTCATTTAAATTTCAACAATATAAATGAGTTGGTCAAGAAAGATCTTGTGAGAGGACTGTCAAAGTCAGTATTTGCTCCTGATGGCCTTTGTGATTCTTGTCAGAAGGCCAAACAAAGAAAATCCTCATTCAAGAGCAAGACTGAATCATCAATTCTTGAGCCTTATCACCTACTACATGTTGATCTATTTGGTCCAGTGAATGTCATGTCTATTGCAAAGAAGAAATATGCCTTGGTCATAGTAGATGAGTTCACTAGATACACATGGGTGTATTTCTTGCACACAAAAAGTGAAACTGCATCTATCTTTATTGATCATGTCAAACAACTGGATAAATTGGTCAAAGATTCTATGAAGACAATAAGGAGTGATAATGGCATTGAGTTCAAGAATTTGATAATGGAAGAGTTCTGTAAAAACCATGGAATCAAGTAGGAATTCTCTGTTCCTGGAACTCCACAGCAAAATGGAGTTGTTGAAAGGAAGAATAGAACTCTCATTGAAGCTGCACGTACAATGCTTGAAGAAGCAAAGCTTCCAACCTATTTCTGGGCTAAAGCTGTGCAGACTGCTTGTTTTACTCAAAATGCAACACTCATTAACAAGCAAGGAAAGACACCATATGAGATGGTGAAGAAAAAGAAGCCAAATCTGAAGTATTTTCATGTATTTGGATGCAAA